>NC_092819.1:31582500-31772500 GCF_023375885.2 Dermacentor andersoni
CTCATTCCGAAAAGCGCTTCTGTTAAGGAGCATCAAGTCGTCAGAACGGATCTGGTGCGGGCTAACTTTGAGGGGTTTACAAGTGTTAAGAAACGATGACAAGGAACAAGAGCAGAGTCACACTTAACATATACGCACGCAGAAGTTAGGGAAGGCGTGATAGCGCAGTCACAAGGACTCGGTGAGCCATGATGGAGTCACGAAACGAAGCTGCTTTCATTAGAGTCACGTTATTTCTTCACATTGGGCTTCTTTAGAGTCCCTTTTCACTTCACTGCAGTTGTTTACGCCGCGTGGAACGAGCCCCTGACGGAGGAGCAAAAAAAAAAAAAAATGAGGGAGGTGTACTGTTGGAAAGCACAAAGGCATAAGCACTCTACCGAAGGCACTATGTATAGGATCACGTTGGCATAAGCCATGGCGTCGGAGCGCTCGGTGACGTGACGCAATGAGACTTCACCGCGCTTTCCAATTTGCGATGTTATTGTTTCTCTCCCGTGCTAAAACATTTCATGCGAGTAAACACAATAATGTAAAAGCATCGCGTTTAGAGATCTCGTTTCTCCTCTCCGACGCCCTCGCGAGTGTAGACGCCGAGGGTAAACAAAACTGTCACTCGGAGCACAGCGGCAGCGATTTTCACACCGACGTATTGTTCCCCGATGCAGCTATTTGCTTGTGTTAAAAATGGAGCCCCTTCCGGATATCCCATTGTGAGTCACAAAGGTCTTGTGAGTCTGCTTTGCAGGAGACGCATTCGCCGCATCTGTGCTGACGGAGGCCTCGAGGTGTCCAAACAAAGACTTCCACTGGCTTTCTCCTATTCAAAGGACGAACAATACTGTTTTCATGCATAAAAGTATAGCGATGCTTCGCTTTATGGCTAATTTCAGCGGCGCTTACGCAACAACGAAGAGTAGTTACACTAAGTTCTGCTTCATTAGAGGAACTGGTGATGAATGAATACGCTACTCACTCATTTCTCTTGACAGGCCTTCAAACGTCTTGCGCATTGCTTTTCTTTTTTTCTACGTTAACGCCATTCTGTGCTACCTATCTGTCTCGCAATGAATTTACGCCAGTGCCTGAAGAAAAATTTGTGCGGTAAATCACAAGCCGGCGCTCGATTTGCCACTGAGTATTGCAGAGACCTCGCCAACTCCTTGTGGGAAATCCAATGCTGAAATTGCTATTCTCCTCTGTTCGCACGAATATTTCCCTTCTCGTGTTCAGCACTGAACAGTTAGGGCTTCTTCATTGAGAAAGAGGCTTACCCAGAGGCCAGCACAATGTTGCGGTTTCTCGCATCAATTGCTGATCGGTGTAGGTTGCGATGGAGTGACCACACATTGCAGGGCATTGTAGAACGTTTAACACCATCATAATCGCCATTCTTCTGACCAGCCCAGTTTTTGCTTTCTTTCAAGCACGCACACGGCAATCGGCATTCGAGACACGAGGGTTGGCGTGTGGGTCTCGTGCTCTTCGATAGGCAGCGCGAGGTTTGAGTTAATTAATTAATTAAATTGTGAGGTCTTACGTGCCAAAATCACGATATGATTATGAGGCACGCCGTGGTGGGAGACTCCGGATTAATTTTTTTCCACCTGGGGTTCTTTAACGTGCACCTAAATCCAAGTACACGGGTGTTTTTTTCCACTTCGCCCCCATCGAAATGTGGCCGCCGTGGCCGGGATCTGATCCCGCGACCTCGTGCTTAGCAGTGGTGTGAGATTTATGTAACTGCGCTGCGCAGAAATGTTGCGGTGAGGCAGTGTCGCCATACTATGAAGCTTTTTTTTTTTTTTAAGTATACTTTTCAACAACTGGCTTCATTGGGCGACGTAGAAGCACGCTTGCGAAGCCTCGCTGTGAAACGTAAACATAGACGATAAAAACACAAAAACAATTCATTCATTCATTCATTCATTGACTTGGTACAATCTCCCAAAGAAACCCCTGGGCTATCGGAGACTCTATATGAGACGTGCTTCGCATTAATTGTTTACCGCTCGGAGTTTTTGCCTTTCTCCTACATCAAACTATGCGTCCACCGCAATAAAGCTTTCCGGCTCTGTAAACACTTCCGACCCATTAGGTAGGCAAGAGCATTGCCTTCCCTGGAGCGAGGATTCGGGCACCACTGATTAAGAAATGAACCTGCGAGCACATGCTGGGCAATAGACTGCTTCAGCCTCTGAGCGATCGCTGTGAGTGACGCACAAGTTGGGGCGCGCACTAAACAAAGTTGGAGTAACGACCAGACGAGGCACGTACTGATCAAACGGTCGCAACATAGCGCTGTATCTAGTGTCCTATAGTGTACGCGCAGGATCACGCAAGCGCTACAGAGACACTTGCAGAGTCACTGCTTGCATATTGTGATCTTTCTAAAGATGGTACGTCTGATCGTCCGCGTTCCAGGACGTAGCCAAAGCAGGTGTCGAGCATCTGGCCACAGGAGCCGAGCACTTGGCGCACGTTCCTTGGTCGAATTTTGTCGATCTCCAAGCCCATGTAATAGATGGCTTAGCGGCCACTCCAGCCTGAATCATCCGAAGAGGTGCTTCCTGCGACAAGGTAAAATTTGCTTCCACGATGTGTTACCAAGCGCTTGTGAAATAAGGTGGTGCGATCTCTTTTGTTCTGGCAGGAGTCTCTTCATGACGGCGTTTGTTACTACGATTGTAATTTATGGCTATAGGTCCGCATTCGCGGTTTCGCAGACCCGCTGCCCGAACCAGCTGTCGGAGCTCCTGAAACCGTGAGCGGCCGACTAACGTTCAGTAACCACTCATCGTCCTACACGTGAATGCTTCGCGGGTTCTCGCCCTGTTTCTTGTCGAAGTGTGGTATGCACTGGAACCCATAAAGTAACAGCGAATAACATTGATTTTCCCTGTCCCGCGGGTGACTCACCTAGTAATGCCTTTCTGCCACGGCTAACCTTGCCGTTTTCGTCGTGAGAAAAAGTTGTTTTCGGGTAGATATAATTAGCGTTTAGGTTAACGCGAATAAATTATACGCGGTGCTGAGACCTAAAGCTGAAATGTTTACTTAGGCATCGGCACGTGCAAGATCGTTCTTTCTTTTTTCCTTTCGTCCCTTCTTTCTTAATTTATAGCTTGGGAGGCAGAGCTGATCAAGGTTGTGCATCCCTGATATGCAGTGTATTTCGAACGTGACTCGTGATCTTGAAGACAAGCAAGGGCATCCACGTGAACAAGCCGACGCGCCCCCAGAAAAGCGGGGGGGGGGGGGGGGGGTGAGCTCAGATTGCAACAACAGGCTGCCCACCACCTCGAAATGTAATCAGGCTAACAACCGCCTCAATGCCTTTACGTTAGGCTTTTCTGCGGCTTCTGGACAAGCATAGAACAAGAATCAAAGCTGATGGCACTGAAAAAAAAGTAATGAGAGAGAGAGAGAGAGAGACCATAGAAGGTAGTTCCGACTGAGAAAGGCTAGAAAAGCAAGTCTAACAAAGAACATAAAGAACAGAAGGTAAACATTCACACTGGAGCTGACCTCGGATTCCCCGTCTCCTTCGGTTCGCTCTGGCACCGTATGGCACATCCCGTCTCCGCTAGGTCCGAACAGCCGTTTAAAATTTCGCCCACAAAAGTTCCGAACTTCGGCAGACCATCCGGCTGCATGAAGGTGGCGAGGGGTGCGGGGCAGGGATGTTGGGGAAACGTACAGAAGACGTTAACAAGTGGGTGCAGGCCCCACAATTCCACCACGCTCCTCACCACGTATTAAAGTGTACATATCATACACGTGCCCATCCTCGGAGGGCATTTTCCTTCCTTCCTCACTTTTTAGATATATTTTTTCGCAGCATTTTGGGTGGGATGGGAACTTCCTGTTTGTAAGCTCTTCAGTGGCTCCAACCCTTGTCCGACGCCGGCGCCCATGTACAGACCTCGACTGCACCGTCCTATCACAACAAAAAGGCGTTTCTCCTGCTCTACGCTTGGTATCTCTTCCCTCGCTTCTTTTCACTATTCATTGTCTGGCCAGTCCTCTTAATATCCGCATGGGTGGTTGAAGTCGAAGATGTGCATGGTTGTGATTCTGTTGGATTTGTTTATAGAGAAGTTGAGCATAGCAACATACTTACGAAAGAGTGATTCGATGAAATTTGGCGTTCCTAAGGAACACAAGGGCTTTGAGACACATGGTGCGAGAGGGCTGTGGATTCATCGTTATCGCACGATATCCTTTAACCTGCACCCAAAACTCGGTATATGGGTGGGACCGGAAGAAATCGTTTGTTTCGAATCGGGGGATAAAAAAAAAAAAAAGACGATTTTAGCACTTTCGAAGCATCAATATTTCCATAATAAATCACTTTCTTTCTTTCTTTCTTTTCTCCTTCTGTGTAAACCTTATGAGCTGCAACGTTTTCGTATGCGTTCCTGTAGCAACAAGTCCAACAGTGGATGCTGAGCAGTTTTGCTTGCCGCACACGACGGAATACGGACATCACGGTCGAAAATCGGACCGGCGACCCTGAGTCCAGCAGCGGCTCATGAGGCGCCGCGGTGCGTGAAAACATATCCAACATGGCGAACACCACAGACGACTGGACGAGCGATATTAACAGGGCAGACACGCTGGCGCAAGAATTGTCCTGCAAGATGACGGATTGTAGAGAGCACAGGAAGCAGAAGGTGAAAAAGAGCCCGATATAGAAGAAATGAACTGCACGAGGGTGCTAAGTGCTGTTAATTGGTTTACACAAACCGACTAGAACACATTTGCATGTACCCACTATAGAATAATTTACATAAACCAAGTAGCCCAGCTTACACTCTAAGAAAAATCCCGGGGAAAACGGGAGTAACTGCGCCGTTAGTCCTAAAAAGGGCGCTTTCGTCCCTCAAAGGACTAACTGCATGAATGTGCGTGCCGTGTGCAAATTTCGGAGAGTAAGTGTTTAGTCCCTGCTCGGAAAGAGAGCAATGGGAGGACGAACGGCAACAGTTACTCCCCAGGCACTTCGCTGTTTTCGTCCGTGTCATGGAGCGATGCGGCGAAAACGGTATTATCTATAAATTGTGAATGGTTCGAAGTTCGTGCATTGTCTATTGAACTACATGCAAAGCAGCACCTTGCCTCTTCGTGAGAAAATTACGTGAAACTTAAAACTGCAGAATGTGAAGAAGCATGCCCTTCGTGCGCACCCCATAAGTGAGCGATACACATTAAACGCGCAAGTCATTGATAGACGGCTAGATTTTCTTGGTCAACAGTACCTAAGTTCCTTCCGTTCCAAAGAGGTTGCGAACTGAAGCAATGTGTAGCTCAAACGGCACACGCTAACCGACAGAGAAATTGCCCTTCTCTGTCGTCTTCGGTGCCCCGTTTGAGCTACATGGCGTAGTGCCTCAGTTTAAATCACCCTAAAAATACTCGGGCTGATTTCTTTTCGCAGTCGCTTATGGTTGCAAGTACACTCAATGTTAGAATGTTACTGCATAGCTTGCACAATTGCCGCACTTGCGTTCCCATGCTTAACCATGTCTAAATATCCCCCCTTGACGAGCAAGCGACGTGGTGAAGTATGCTTCCTGCTATATGTTTATGTATGTATATGCTATATGTATATGTATGTTGCGATACGATGGGAGATCATGTAGCTATGCTACAACTAGATTTGGCCAAAGCTTTTGACAGGGTGTCCCACGAAATCCTGTTTATGCTTCTTGATTATGTTAATGTCGGATCAGTCATTTTGGACGGGGTAAAAATGATGTATGATGGTTGTACCACAAACTTAATTATTAACAACAAACTGAGCAGGCGGATTGCAGTAATGTCTAGCATAAAGCAAGGCTGTCCGACCTCGGCCTTGCTCTTTGCACTTTATTTAGAACCTTACTGTTTAAAGTTACTACATAGCCATAATATTCGCGGGTACACATTCTTTGGTAGAGAAATAAAAGTTTTAGCTTATGCCGACGACATAGCAGTGTTCTGTCGCGATAAACAGAGCATTGCAGAAGCTGTGAGAGAAGCCCAAGCTTTTTGCAATGCTTCCGGTAGTGCCATAAGTTGGTCAAAATGTTTAGGGCTTTGGCACGGGAATTGGCCAGATGCACCAGAAGTGTTTTGCAAAATGCAGTGGAGTGTATTACCCGGCACTTATCTTGGGGTTCCGCTCAGTGCCTACCGTGAGCCAATCGAATACTGGACGAGCGAGAGAGACGGAATGAAAGAGCAAACTAACAAATGGGGAGGCCACAACTTTTCGATGTTTGCTAGGGCCAAAGTATGTAATATCTTTTTAGTAGCTAAAGTGTTCTACGTCCTGCAGGTGCTATGCATGAGCCGATCTTCAATTCAAAAAATACACAGAGTGTTTGCAGAGTTTATTTGGGGTTCGGTGTGGGAACGCACGAGCAGAAGTAATTTGTTTCACACATTGCGCAATGGGGGACTTGGTTTAACGCATTTGTTTTTCAAGCAACTTGTATCGAGATTTGTTTTCTTCCGCGACCAAAGCGATGGGTTTCTGCGGACGGTAATCCAAGTGAGATTGCGCGATGCTTTGCCCGATTTTGTTGTATCGTCGCACGCAATCAAACCGATGGCACTAAAGGGCTATCTGCGTGAAGTTTCCATGGCGATACGTCTTCTAAACGCTCGTTTTTCGAAAGACTACTTGTTTGCAGTCTCACGAAAACAATTGTATAAGGATCTTGTTGAAGTGTTTGTACCTACACCAGTGTATCGTTCTATGTATTACTTAGGGCCTGAACGAGATGTTTTCAAGCGAGTCAATAATATGCCTGTACGAGCTAACACAAAATCATTCTTTTTCAAACTGCATACCGGCACACTGCCTGTTAAGCCATGGCTAAGAAGCAAGGGCTTGTTTGTCCCATGGTCAGACAACTGTCTTATATGTAACAAGGAAGAAACTGTCGAACATATTTTTCTTGACTGCCACGATGCCCGCTTTCTTTGGGACATCCTGCAAAGAACATTAAAAAAGGAGCTTCCTATCACTGCGTTCGGAATAAGGTTTTTGCCATGTGCTGAACCTGACGGTGTGCCGGTGGACATGTTGATGCTATTGTGTATGCAAAGTGTGTGGCGAACTCGTATGGCTGTACGCAATGCTGATGTTGATGCAAGGTCAGCAATGTATTATTTTACTGAGAACGTTAATTATACAAGCGAAGTGTTGAAACTGCTGAGTGATCCGCCAAATTGGCTTTCAGTGTTGGACAGTTTGGCTTCGATGAAGCCATTTTAACATGACACGTCAGTCTTAGTATCGACTAGACGTTTTAACATTCGGTTTTATTTGACAATATTTGTATGTACTTGCCGAGCCGGTAATAAAGAAAAAAAAAGCGACGTGGTGAAGTGGTTAGCGTACCTGACTTGTGACCGAAAGGACGTGAGTTCGAATCCTGTTCTCGGGCACGTTTTTTTTTTTTTCAGCTCATTAATTTTTTTATTAGGGTATAAATGCCTAATTTAATTAATTCCACCTTTGCGGATCATCGGAACGAATTACAGTTACTCCCTTGAGGACCATCGGGCTGGGGCAACTGTTAGTCCCCGAAGGAGTAAGCGTATGGGGAGTAACAGTTCATCCCATGTCAGTTCGTCCCCAAAAGGACTAATGGTTGTGGCAAATCAGTTGGTCCCCAAAAGGACTAACCTCCCTACCCCTTTTAGTCCTTTTTTTCTTAGAGTGTAGTATTCTCGAGAAGAATATCGTTCTTACCAAATGACAGTTCTTACAGCTCGTACTAACGCTTTTGTTTTCTTTTGTTTTGTTTTTTAGCTTTCTTTGTTTTGTTTTTTTCAGGCCAGCCTGAAGATACGTACTTTAATATTAAGCTGGAAATGTTAGCATGCCTCATATCGCCGGTTACGCTACTCCAGGGGCTGGGCGATCAGATAAACAAAAAAAAAAACGCTTATGTGCACTCACAGACACACACGACATACACACTAACGCTATCTACAAAGTTTCGTGAAGACCTAGTATAGACTTCAGAAACACCAGCAGCGCTATCTCGCGCAACGTCCAGAACAAGAATTACGAGCGACAAGAAGACGATTCATAAAGAAACAAGAAACGAAGCCAACAGTCCGTGAAGCGTCTAACCAGCAGCAATTGAAAGAGAACAGCATAGTCTTAGCCAACGCAGCCAATGAGAATATCCGGAACAGGTCAGATCGCTGGCCCTCTCACTTCATTACGGACTATAGTACCAGCGCGCTTCAACCAAGGTCTAATGACGCCACAGCCCGCCTTCAAGGGATTTAGTGCGCACAGACGCCATCAGGGAGGCGCGGATAACATGTCTACCTGGCGCCGAACGCTTAGAAAACGAATTTCTCTAGCTATAGATCGCTGACCACTATCGACCAGCGCCCGCAGTGTAATTACAATGAGACACTTTGTTTTAAAATCTCCGCAATCGTTAAGAAGCCGTCCATATGCGCTAACCGGCATTCATTCGGTTTTCCATGACATGCCCGGGCCATAAATTTCGCGCTAGCGAAAAAGGGGCTGGAGTTAAAGCACTGCGTGCCCATAAAAACGTCAAGATGAGCTCGTCGTTTCGCCGATTACAGCTTAGAGGCGAAGAGCTTACTTAATTCAGACTCTCGGGCTCACCCCCCACGCTCGGTGGGCGCGCACACTCCCACTCAAGCTATATGGAGAGAAGCTCAGGAAATATACTGCTTAAACGCACAATTACCGCCCCTCTACGCTGCACCTTGGAAACGACGTTTCTCGCTTTTCTTTCTTTCTTTCTTTCTTTCTTTCTTTCTTTCTTTCTTTCTTTCTTTCTTTCTTTCTTTCTCATCTCGCTGCCTCGTAAGACAACGGCTGTGGTTCTCTGTCCACGTGACTGAAGACGCCATTTTTAGCGGCGAAACAAGGCAAGGACGGGCGCCTTTAGACGCGGTCGCTTTTGAATTACTGGACGACGGATGGGCAGTTACCGAAAAGGAGGGAAGAATTGCAACATAGGAGGAAGTGTTTGGAAACGTGGGTTTCGGGCACACATTTGCCGCAGGCTGAAAAACGGTGCGGTCGGGTGTGAGGCGTCGAGAAAGGAGCGGCGTAGTATGCAGGGGGAAGCGTCCGAGCTGCGCTTTCGACGTTCTCTTCCAACCTTATGGGCTAAAATCACGGTTATTAACTATCGCACCCGCGCGGGACGTTATTGCCCCGTTGTGAGGGCGGTATGCAT
Source organism: Dermacentor andersoni (assembly GCF_023375885.2). Taxonomy (NCBI): domain Eukaryota; kingdom Metazoa; phylum Arthropoda; class Arachnida; order Ixodida; family Ixodidae; genus Dermacentor; species Dermacentor andersoni. Next base: position 31,591,734 of record NC_092819.1, read on the forward strand.
TATACAGCAGCTGCGGCAGCGAGGCGTTGCCTCCCCGAGTGGAATTAATTAGAGGTCGCGACCTTTTTTCTCTCTTTCGCTGTGGCGTGGATGCGTCGGTGTGCAATGCGATGCGTATTGTGCGCATGGCTTCAGTAAGCGCCCAAAAATAGCCCGCAAGGTCCATGACGAAACTTAAAAAGAAGGAATGAGGTTGCCCTTTCAAACGCATAAACAGGGCATTATCGCCTTTTATGGCTTCCTCAAGAATTTCCGTAACGCTCATGGTGCTGAAATTCGTGCTGTCGCAAGTGACGAGGTTGAATTATGCCAATTATTGCAACTGAGCGCGTTTCGTGAGTTAACATGAGAAATTAACAAAGAATAGTGAAGTTAAATCAATTAAAACTCGTCGGATGTGTTTCCTTGGCGCTCTTTGGCCGTACTTGGCATTTGTGCCACAAAGCACCCAAATTCATCATGTGTTTCTCGCTCTATTGGGACACCTTGTGAAATCACCATGTCTTCACATCTCCATATGTAGCCATGTCACAACAAAGAAGACACCATGTCATGTCATGAAATCCACCGGAAGCCGCATGGGGCGTTGCCAATTATTTATTCACTTATATTTATGACGTTAGCATTAGGAAATGCCAAATTTAAAAGAAATGTATATATATATATATATATATATATATATATATATATATATATATATATATATATATATATATATTCTTATAAGGAGCCAACAAGCAACTGACCAGTGGTCTTCACCCAAAACGTTCACGTACACGTGACGCCTGCGGCAGAAATGTTCCACATCCGCCGCAAAGGCCGTGAGTGGTGGCGCTGGCTGACACTCCCAGGGTTAGCAGTAGTAGATAAACATTAAGACCCGAGAAAGTGGGTGGGAAAACGAAGCCGCGGTAGCTCAATTGGTAATAACAGCGCACGTGTATGCAAACAAGCGGCTTCGTATCCCACCTGCGGTCAGTTGTCTTTTCATCCATTTTCATTTCCATTTATTTGTCATTTCCTTAATTAACTACAAGTAATTTCCCATATGATGTCCTTGGTGTCATTGTTAGTTGGCTTCTTATGATATCACTAATAAAAATGGGGCCTCTCGGTTTCCTTCCTTCTCGCTTACTATATATATACATATATATATATATATATATATATATATATATATATGTAATCATCAATACGGGACCTCAAAGGGGTACGACGTAGCGCATTTCTCTCGCATTTACCCCTGCATTTATATCCACTGATTTATTTATTTATTTATTTATTTATTTATTTATTTATTTATTTATTATTTTATCAACCATTCCTGTCTTCCCCCCTTCTTAGATCGTGTCTTTTAGAACGTGGTGGCGGGTCGCACCACTAAGCTCTTGTCATTATATTGCTTAATGCCCTACCTATGTTAAAAAAGAAAAAAAGGGAAAAAAAGAGAGGATGAATTCCCATAATCAAACCTTCTGAACCCCTATTGTGAACTTTGTTTTTGCACGCCTCCGTTTTTTATCGTTTCCCTACTTTTCTTCCGCCAATATTTTAATCGCCGCTTACTAATCCTTACTGCGGACATGTTTACTTTCCCCCTGCTGTCGCTGAACCCAAGGGCTTCAAGGAGACCAGAGATGCCTAAATCGTCCGCTGGGCAGATTTTTTCACATTCTAATAAAACATGCTTCATCATTTCCCTAGCTTTACCGTTACCACCCTTGCAACGCACCCTGGTTGCAGAGAATGGCCAAGCCTGAACACCGCCTCTGTGGCAGTTCGCTTCTCCAATGTCGCGAAGTGAGCACACAAACGAGGATGTTTCAATTTTATCTGGACGAACCATGCAAGACAAAAACGCCATGTGTTTTGCTGAACGATAGGGCCGAAAGTTGTAATGTTGCTGCGAAGTTCGAATGTGAAAAAAAAAAAGCAACAAGTGCAAACCATTGCAAGAAGTCGTTTTGACACCGTGTTGATGTTGTATCGAGCTTCTATTGCATTTTATTACTTCTGTCCTCGATTTGATCTACACCGAAAGTCAACGTCCAATCAGCGTTAGTACGTGGAGGACTCCAGCACCAACGGAGAAAGCTTAAAAAAATGTAAAAAACGGAGGTTGTGGGTCCGGCTCCCACCGGCGGCAAGAATTATTTCTTCAACCACTTTCATTTCCCTATTCTTCATTATTTCCTACATATAAATTTCAGTCACAGCCAATTTCCCCTATGCTATCCAGAATAAAGCTTTTCATACCACACCATATCCTTGGCTTCGTTGTCTGCTGGTTTTATATGCTCGAAATTAACAAGAAAGAAATTGATCCCGTCGGTTTTCCTTGTTCTCTCGCAAAAGAACTGTATAAAGCATTTGCTTAGCGGCGCGGACAGAGGTTGCATATCGCGTGAACTTCCCCTTCCATCATGGTTATCTCATTATTATCTTTATTGTCGTCTTTCTTTTTCATTTATTTAAAATATTCTATGATTATTAATTTGTTTCTTTAGTTTTGCTGTAGAACAACGAGAAATAGCGTAGCTGAGGTACTCTCTACCCCAATCTCTCCCCAGCAACCAACGTTTAATAGAATAGAATGTTGAATGCATTGTGGTGACTGGACGATCATCGGCTAAGTAGGCAGTGAGGGCACCTCTGTGTTTTCTATGCGCCTTAAACAGCGTGAGTCTGTCCACGCGCGTGGACGCATTCACTGCCTCTTTCCTTCCCCTCTGTGTCTTTTCTGGTTAAGATCGTTGCATTTACTCCTCCTTTCTCCGTTTCTCTCTCTATCCCCCTCTCAATTATTTCTATAGTATTAAATTACAAACAATCTTAATACATTCGTTGCAGCTAACAATATCGGGGCATTTGATGCCATTAAAGTGCGCAACTAGCATCCACTTTAACCTGACCTAACTTATAGAACAAGCAGCTTGCGTGAAGATGCGCATTTTCCATCCACAGGTGGACGTATACTCTGCTTGCACGATAATTAAGGCTATCGTGATTCTTTGTGGCAGTTGATCCTCAGATACCCAGTTTTTTTTTTCTTGTTCATTTTTTATTATTTTTTTTCCAAGAAATGCCTGTGGATCTGAGCGCATACCGCGGGCTCGTCTGCATGCCTGTTCCTTGCGTGCCGCCAGCTCAGTCACCGATGTAAAGGCAATAAAGACACTTATTAAGATCCTTGACTCTTAATGGCGGCAACTTTGCCCCCTCTGGCACATGGGCATAACTAATTGAACTTTTCAACAAAGACTTGGCGTCGCATCCCCGCCTCTGACACGTCACGCGGGCGTGCCCCCATTTTGCCACGTGCCGTCGGCGTGCTCGCAGGGCACGACGCCGTCCGCGATGACCGCGCAGGGAGGAAGCGCGCTTCGAGCGTTCTCGAAGCGCCTTCGTTTCCTCTCGAGACGTCGTGAGGAGATAGCGATCTGTCGGGGAGAAACGGCTGCCACCCCAGATCTGAGCCGGCGACGGACGAGGTCATGCGCGCTGCGAGAGGTTGCCCTGCTGGGCCGGTGTCGTCGTGAGAGTTGTGGGGAGGGCCGTATATACCCTGTACCTGACGACTGTTCCGGCTGCGATGAGATAGTCGCGACATGTTCTGTGCACCTGCCGACGTTACGGTATAAGGAGAGGCATGTGCTGCGTACATTCTGCCAGTGGAGGGTAGTAAACCAGACGCTCTTCTGTTTAACCTCCCTGCCTTTCCCATGCCACTTCCCTCTTCCTCCCCCCGCTCTCTCTCTCTCTCTCTCTCTCTCTCTCTCTCTCTCTATCTATCTATCTATCTATCTATCTATCTATCTCTACAGACACTCGGCAGCCGGCCGATGAAAGAACAAAATATGTTAGGGCAGTAACATGTCAGGGGAGAGGGGGGGGGGGGGGGGGGGCACATCCACCTCTTTGATTTGAAACTAACGACTATATATGCTGCAGGATAAGCTTCACAAAAACAATCTTAAAAAGCGTGAGCAAATTTCTTGGCTGCTCGGGTCGCAGAAGCCTGGATAATACGCAGTTTTCATCTCACCGAATTTGTTCAAAGCAGACAAAGCTACGGATAACGCCAGCTAATTAGTAACGAGGACTGCATAAAAAGGAATTGTTTTACACTTACACTACTACGCACTTATGCGCATAGTTCGCATAAAAAACAAGCTTGTCCGTAGTGGATGCAAACACAACAGCATTACAGCGTTACAGGCAAAAGGACACAACAGCGTCAGAAACCAATGAACCGATACTGCCAATGAGCATGGATATTGCGTGTAACACCACCGCACCTGACGTATACAACTAAATAGTACAAATGACAACAACTAATATATCAACAATGTATTTCTTCAGCTAGGTTTCAGTTTCTGTAGCAAGGAATCGTATAATGTGCTTCAATTCACTGACAAAGGAACCAGTGTCAACGTGCAATGTCTATGTCTGTGCTGGACGATACAAAACCTAAAGCAAAGATGCTAAACCACCGTGGATGAAGAGATCGCGGACGGAGGAGGTTATTTACAGAAGCTGCACTTGTAGTTACGAGGGGCGCAGAAGCGAATGCTTTCTGGTAAATTTTCTTTACTACAGATGATTCTTAACTTGCGTGTAAATCAGTGTAGCACGCAAGCGTTTTCCCAGTCCACTGCGAGAGAAGAGGCTAATCGCCGAAGGCTGCTCTGAATAATCGGCACATGCGACCTCAAAAGAAATTCACACAGCCCACAGGACCTTCTGGAAACACAAAAGAATACGGAATGCGCACATATGTAGTCCTGCTGTTCTTTCTTGTTTTGCTTTTTCAACTCATGGAAAACCGCTCCAATTGTAACGCATGCTCACTCGGGCGTGGCGAGCAATCTGACACCAAGAAACTAAGCAGATTGCTTTAGCTAACCAACTGCCGTCACTCGCCCTTCCATGGGCATGCTACGACAGTTCAGAACTCACTCATCTCGTACCACTCGTGCACTTTTAGGGGCGAGTCACAGCAGTGCAGTTCGTCTTATTTTAAAAGCACCGGTTAAGCACTGCCGACTGAAGGAAACAACAAAGCGAGCTACAGCGGCCGGCTGGCGGCGCGTTCATCTTTTACTGCCACCAGTTTGCTACGCACCACCGGACGCTCCCATCAAAGAGTACCAAAAAACAAAAGCAATGTTAAGAAAAAAGAAACAAAGAGGTGCATTCACATAGTCTAAGCCGCGAAAGCTGTCAAGGGCCCTCAGCGACAGCCAGGCAAAGCAAAACACAGCGGCGCTGGATGGGGAGAGGGGGCAGTCAAATAAGTCAGGCACGGCTTCACGACTGGCGGCAAGCTTGGCGCGTGCATCCAAGGAAGCACGTTATACGCCTCAATATTCACAGAGCAGCGGCAAAGGCGTCGTCGTCGGGTCGGCGACCGCTGGCAGCTGAGCTCGCCCTTTTGCTCGGTGAGCTCGCGTCGAAGGAGGCGGCGACCGGTCGACCGGGGCTTCTGTTGTTGCAGACAGGCAGGCAGGCACCTTCGTGGTTACTGAAAGGGGGAGGAGGGACGGCCGACAACCTCAGGTGCCACTTCTTTTCGTCTTGCGTTCATTCGCGTCGCAGCCGCAAACAAGCCTTGACGCGCTTGACCGACACCGTCGGTCCCTAGCTATAATACTACACGCGCATTGTAGTTCAGGCCAATGCAATGTTGCCCTGCGTTCGCTTTATGTGCGTGGGTTGACAATGATTTGGTGTCACCTTGGTCCGCTCTCCCTCTCTCTCTAATGTCACTTAGGCGACTTCCGGGCACCGTGTGAGAAGTAGATGAGTGACTACCTACGTTTAACAACCGGCCTGAGCCTGTCCGATCCTAAAAGCCATCAAGATAACCTACAGCTTGATCTCCCGTGCTGCTTTATTCTTGTAAGTGTTCATTTATAAGATATGTAATCCCATTTTACGTGTCGACGCTATGTGTGGGTTGTTAGGGACGCAGATAGCGTAGGGCCTAGGTTCTGATTGATTGATTGATTGATTGATTGATTGATTGATTGATTGATTGATTGATTGATTGATTGATTGATTGATTGATTGATTGATTGATTGATTGATTGATTGATTGATTGATTGATTGATTGATTGATTGCAACTGCTGTGTCGCAGTTGCCATGCAGGGAGCGTTCGCAGAACATGGCTGCTGCGTGACGTAAAATAAACACGCCAACGTCGGGCACCGTGACGCGGAAAATCCGGTAACACTTCGCATGTGGTTGCCGCTTAAGACCTCGTGACAGCATGTATACACGAATGAGATAAGGTCAGCCGCGTGCGGGCACGCAGTCATACGCAAACGCACGTGCATGCAAAAGAAAAAAGGTCGAATTCTGTGTTTTCTCTGTGCCAGAACCACGATCTGATTAGGAGGCACGCCACAGTGGGGCACCGTTGACTAATTTTGACCATCTCGGAGTCCTTAACGTGCACCCAACGCACAGTACCCGAATACTTGCACGCACTCACGGACATGCGCAGACACGCACAAGCGCGCACCAATGTGCATGTTCGCACCAGATTCTGCTCGCACTCTGATGAGCACCCGCTCCCTGGCCACTTTCTGCGCGATTTCGCCGCAGAGCAGTATACAGGGATGCCTCCGCATAATGTAGTGCGTTTTGCAGAAGTTGCTCAATTCGTGGTCGCTCCAGTTGTCGTCGTCGTCGGTGCGGTGGCGCTGCTTCCTGGTCGCACGGGCTAGCCATTTGATTCGTCCTCTCGCTCTCCTTGACGCGGTTCAGCCCGCTAAACATCAGGGTGTGACCGGCGCGCCTAAAAGGGGTCGTCGTCCTCTCTCTCAATTATTTTTTTTTTATTGCAGCCTGCGGTTTCCCTCTGCCTATACTACCTCCTAGCGAGAAACTCGAGTGGCGGCGGAGCCGCATCAAATTAGGTTAGCGAAGCGCTAACCGCGCCTTGCAGGAACAAGTCCGGGAAAAACAGACACACAGGCACACACACACACACTGAAGCTCTATTTGCGAACTTCGGCTGTAGGAGGCTGTGCCGCGCTCACTTCTCGTTCCCTTGTTGTTGACAAGCGCTTGCGATGCCGAAGCTTAGATCCGCTGCCGTACCGTGCCTATGCCGCGCAGTTCCCTCGCTCGCTCCGCCGTCTTTGAAAAGGTAACGCAGCAGCAATCATCAGCCGCGGGCGCTTTGCGTACCTTGGCGCAGCGCTCGTGTTTCGGCATTCAAAGCGACGTTGCTTCTTCCGCAGTAGCAGTAACAGGCCCGTGCGGTTGCTGGAGGCCCAGCATTAATTCTGAGAGTACGTGCAAATGCAATCTACCGCACTGATAAGAGCAACCAGCCGAAGCTTCTGTCTTACATATAGATATACGTACTTGCCGGGCTACACGCGATAGGCACCATGCAGAGATGTGTTATAGCGTTCCAGTCCCCAGGGCAAGTGCCTTGCAAGAATTTTGTGTTCCTCTACTGAAACGTGTTATTATCCGTACTCGAGGTGTAAGACGCACTCCTACGCTGTAACTTTGCAGTCGGAAAGCGTGCCGCGCAGCACATTCGCCCTGTGGGAGATAGAGAAGAAAAGAACGCGCAGATACTTAACAGGTCGCACGTCCGGTTTGCTACCCTACAACGTAGGAGAAGGGAAGTCCTGTCCTTCTTCACCTTTCAACCTCCTTTCGTTGGCGTAGAGAACACCAACTGCGCACACGCTCGGAGTGGATGAGGTCAGTCGACATCGAAAGCTGCAGCGGCGCGTGTATTCGTTTCCGAGTTTTAGGCAACGCGCATGTGGCCACAGTCCAGCCTTATCGCCGAGAATGCTCCTAAGCTTGGTGGATCTAACGTGCTCTGGATTAAAAGGCACTGCAGTCATCACAGCGGGGAGTGGTGCACTCAAGGTGCAATAATGTTGCTTGTGTCGCTGTAGGACCCCGTGGCATTCGCAATGGCTTATTCGTTTACAGTTGATCTGCAGTTGGAGGTTTGAGGTGGCCATGGTGCTAAAGCCTATACTTAATCTAAGCCATGCTCCAATCACCGGACACTGGTTCGAGGAAACATAGAAAACACGACGTTCAAGTCGCTGAAGCATTGTCATGCTGCGTTCTGAAAGCCCAACGTGCAGGAAAAGAAAAAAAAAGAAACATGGAAGCAAAGGGCCACGTCTTCAAACAGTCGACAGCAACGTTTTATTTCTATTTTCTTCATTGCCAAGCTTAAGCGATACAAATGTGTCGCTTCAGGTACCGATCTGGCATCGTAATAACACCCAGGCACATTGTGCATAGATCAAATTACCAGAGCAAACGCTAGCAAATGCCAACGAATATGACAAGTATGCGTGTTTGTATAGACTAACTCCTTAGGGACACACAATATGATCTGAAAATTACGTTGTTCTACGGGCCAAGCAAACGATATGGTTATGAGGCACGCCGTAGTGGGGGCACTCCGGATGAATTTCGACCACACGTGATTCTTTGCGTGCACCCAATGCATGGTGCCCGTGGGCGTTTTTGCATTTCGCACCCCATCGAAGATCGCGCGCGCCGTCGTCGGCTTAGCAGCGCAACGCACGATATAAACTAACGAGGACGTTGCTATGCTGTTTTCCCGAGATCAACTCGTCTTCCCAGGTTTAGCTTAAGGCTGGTATCCCTTGCGTTCCGACGTCGTTGAATCAATGCCGCTGTGCGCTTCAGGGCTAGCCGGAAGCTGCTTGACAAAGGGGGGGCAGGTGGCGTAAACGCGGCAGCGGCAGTGAAGTAACCAGAGCCGAAGTGCACGCTTAAAGCTTGATCGGCCTGCTTTGATCAGCAGTGATAGCGCGTATTTACGAGCAGTGGTACCCGCCCAGTTTTACCGTCTCTGTTTTCCCAACGTGTCATTTCTTATCTCGCTTTCATCGGCAAGTTTTAATGTACCTGATAGTGGTTTCCATTCATTACGATCCACTCCTCTCGCAGCCCGTTTTTTTTTTTTTTTTTTTTTCTGAGAAGCGATTCGGTGGCAAGTAGAGAGATTGGAAAGCGGACGACGAAGCGTATACGCGGAGATAAGGCTGCACTGTAATGTGTGCACAGCCATTGAAGTGCGTTCACTGCTTCTCGCCCGAAGGGAGAATTTACGGCTCGTTATCTCGCCGGCTGGGCGTTAACGCCAGCAGTGCAGTGGCTGTGTAGGGATAGAGCAACTTCGGTCTCCGCATGATAATTCCGTGCAGCGTTTATTCATTGGCACGCGGCTTCCCGAAAGGTGCACAGTGCGTGCAGTTTCTGCAGTGTAAAGCAGTATGGCAGTTTCGCTGCGATGTGCCGTTTTTATTACATCGACTTTCTTGTTTTGCGTGCGTTGATGCCGCTGCACGCTTTCTATACAAAAGCGCGCGAGCTCGCGACTGTGCGCGCGCATAAGACGGCGCGCTTTGGAGCAGTTTAGATGCAGTGTGTGTTGCAGCTGCCGCACGCGCTGCGTTTGGGGAAGCATGTGTAGGTGCTGCAGGAATTAAATCGGGGCTTGGTGTTGGGGCACTGGAACTTTCTTTTTTCTATTTCAAAAGTAGCAATTTCGATAATGCAGCTGCATGTCGTGCAGCACGAGAGCCTCGTCCTCTTGTGCATTGCAACGTGTTCGGTTATGCGAGTGGCTTGTATAACCTGCACGCGACCACAATGTATGCAGACTGGGTGATTATTTTTAATTTATCCGGAATTTTTGAGAGATCGCCTGTGGCAGATAGCATAATGCTTGTCATTTAGAGGGATTATTTGAGGAGGCGGACATTACTAGCGCGAGAAATCGAAATGCATATTGAACTAATTAACAAAATCTAACTAATTATTTTTAATTGATTGCTTTACGGCACATATTGCAATTTACCTATTGCAGCCGGCGAGTTTGCAAGGCGTATTCACTTGAAATGAATCTCCAGCACGACACCAATTCCTAGATATTATTTCCCAAAGTGTGGGACGAAATACATCGGCGTTCCGGTCACTTTTCTGCTTAGGCGCATAAAACAACTTTTGTGTTTTTTAGTAAATGGAACATTGCATTTTAACGGCGAGTTTGATGGCGCATATCTCCAAACTGGTTACATTGGAACATCATTCCACGTGTGTATACGCCTTACAAACTCAGCGGCTGCAATCGCCTAAATTTCAGTATTTGAGGCAAAGTAATCAATTGAGAAGTTCATTAGTGGATTTCTTAATTAGTCGAATATGTGATTCGATTTCTCGTGCAAGTTATGTCCGCCCCTCTGAATAATCAGGCTCAAAGACTAGAATAGCGTTATCTGGTGTGCTATAACGTAAAGCTATTCCAAGCTTTTCCAATTATCTATTCAGCCCTCCGCGATTGGTCAAAAATTTTTTGGACGACCCCCACATCGCCTGTCTGTCACGCGACGTCATGAAAACCGCGATAGCTCCCCATATTATATGACGTGTACACAGGATCATGCATGAGTTGACCGAACAAAAGAAAAATAGTTATTTCTGATTCGACGCCTTTTCGCCATTCATCATCATCATCATCATCAGCCTGGTTACGCCCACTGCAGGGTAAAGGCCTCTCCCATACTTCTCCAACAACCCCGGTCATGTACTAATTGTGGCCATGTCGTCCCTGCAAACTTTTTAATCTCATCCGCCCACCTAACTTTCTGCCGCCCCCTGTTACGCTTCCCTTCCCTTGGAATCCAGTCCGTAACCCTTAATGACCATCGGTTATCTTCCCTCCTCATTACATGTCCTGCCCATGCCCATTTCTTTTTCTTGATTTCAACTAAGATGTCATTAACTCGCGTTTGTTCCCTCACCCAATCTGCTCTTTTCTTATCCCTTAACGTTACACCCATCATTCTTCTTTCCATAGCTCGTTGCGTCGTCCGCAATTTAAGTAGAACCCTTTTCGCAAGCCTCCAGGTTTCTGCCCCGTAGGTGAGTACTGGTAAGACACAGCTATTATACACTTTTCTCTTGAGGTATAATGGCAATCTGCTGTTCATGATCTGAGAATGCCTGCCAAACGCACCCCCAGCCCATTCTTAGTCTTCTCATTATTTCCGTCTCATGATTCGGATCCGCCGTCACTACCTGCCCTAAGTAGATGTATTCCCTTACAACTTCCAGTGCCTCGCTACCTATTGCTGTTCTCTTCCGAGACTGTTAAACATTACTTTAGTTTTCTGCAGATTAATTTTTAGACCCACTCTTCGGCTTTGCCTCTCCAGGTCAGTGAGCATGCATTGCAATTGGTCCCCTGAGTTATACTAAGCAAGGCAATATCATCAGCGAATCGCAAGTTACTAAGGTATTCTCCATTAACTTTTATCCCCAATTCTTCCCAATCCAAGTCTCTAAATACCTCCTGTAAACACGCTGTGAATAGCATTGGAGAGATCGTATCTCCCTGCCTGACGCCTTTCTTTATTGGGATTTTGTTGTTTTCTTTATGGAGGACTACGGTGGCTGTGGAGCCGCTATAGATATCTTTCAGTATATTTACATATGGCTCGTCTGCACCCTGATTCCGTAATGCCTCCATGACTGCTGAGGTTTCGACAGAATCAAACGCTTTCTCGTAATCAATGAAAGCTATATATAAGGATTGGTTATATTCCGCACATTTCTCTATCACCTGATTGATAGTGTGAATATGGTCTATTGTTGAGTAGCCTTTACGGAATCCTGCCTGGTTCTTTGCTTGACAGAAGTCTAAGGTTTTCCTGATTCTATTTGCGATTACCTTAGTAAATAGTTTGTAGGCAACTGACAGTAAGCTGATCGGTCTATAATTTTTCAAGTCTATGGCGTCCCCTTTCTTATGGATTAGGATTATGTTAGCGTTCTTCCAAGATGCCGGTATGATCGAGGTCATGAGGCATTGCGTATACAGGGTGGCCAGTTTCTCTACAACAATCTGTCCACCATCCTTCAACAAATCTGCTGTTACCTGATTCTCCCCAGCTGCCTGTCCCCTTTGCATAGCTCCCAAGGCTTTCTTTACTTCTTCCAGCTTTACCTGTGGGATTTCGAATTCCTCTAGACTATTCTCTCTTCCATTATCGTCGTGGGTGCCACTGGTACTGTATAAATCTCTATAAAACTCCTCAGCCACTTTCGCTATTGGCCCTCAGCTATTGGTCAAAAGTTTTCGGGCTGCACGCACTTCCCTTGCCTGTCACGCGACGTCACAAAACAGCAAAAGCTCACCGCGTGAAAGTGACGTGTACGCGTTAAAGGTGCATTAATATGCCCAAAAAAAACTGACTTTTCTTCTGAATAGCCGTATATAGGCTGCCTAGTTCCGAAAGGAATAAAATATGGCTGCCGCCGATCACTCAGACACTGGCTACTCGCACCTGCCGGAGACCATGAGTTTATTTGCGTATAATAAAACTTTTTGCATGGTCGTGTAGCGTTGCCGAGCACTTACGGCACGTTTACGACCTCGCTCTGCCAACTCTTCTTTGCTGAGGATTCGTTTTAGCGTCATTCTTAAGCTTCCGTTGCATGCCGCCAGGATTTTCGACCAGCCACCGCAAGCTAAGTAAGGGAAAGCGGACCAATCGCAGACGCCGGCACCACCCTCTTCATCCGGTTATCGATTTTCAGTGCACTGGCTCAGCCCCATTGAACCCTTCTCCACTTAAGCGTGCTTCTCGCCTCTTGTCAGCCAGTTAGATAAGACAAGCAGCTCAGTGTAGGCAAGGTTATCCGTTTTTCAAGCAAACAAAAGTGACCTTCTATATATGAACAAGGAGAGCTTTTGATTGGTCTGTTCAGACCACCTTGCTGGTCACCGCCCGATGCTTGCGTCGGCGGTTACGCACATTTGACATCCGGAGATTTGAATAAAAACATATTGGAATAGTTTTACGTTATAGGGCCCCTGCAACAGGCGACATAAAAAAAAATCCGGTAAAACTTAAAACTGATCGCCCCGTATGTTACGCTTGCGAATGACGAAAGATAATGCGCACGCTTTCGCGTATGTCCGCATGCTGAGGTTGGTCATCCACTAAATATTCTTGGCCCCGCTAATAAATGCGGATAAGATAGGGGTGATTCATTATTGAACAGGTTCTTACGGGTGCAAGTCTCCGTGATGCCCAAGAGAAGCCTTACGATATAGTATGGTCGCGTTAGTGAATAACGACTTAACGTGTACACGAATCGTTGAGAACTCCCCGTGTAAATTGACCGCTCTAGAGACGCGTCAGTGGAGCATGCCGAAAAGGAACGGCATGCATAGTCCGCCTCTCTTCAAATTCAGATTAAAGGCTCTGACGTCCCGAAAGTGCGCAGTAAGAATTAAGGACACCGTAGTGCAGTGCTTCTAATTAATTCTGACTACCAAAAATGGTAGTCAGAAGTGGGCATGGCAGCGGCACATCAGACATGTTGACGAACCCGTTTCGCTACGCTGTGCAGGTTCTCGCAGTGGCTCTGGGCATGCAGTCCGTAATGCTGGGCTTCGCGACGACAAGGCTGCCTACAATTGATCTTCAATCCAGCGGCTTAGACGGAACGGCACGTGTGGACCAGTGTGTCATCACGGAAATCAACGTTGCACCCGTGACAGCATCTACGACTGCGCCAAAGCTGGTCACATCTCATCACGTGAACGTTCGAGACGGTATAAAAGGCTTCGACGCAGTGACTGCAACCAGTGGGCATGGCAGCGGCACATCAGACATGTTGACGAACCCGTTTCGCTACGCTGTGCAGGTTCTCGCAGTGGCTCTGGGCATGCAGTCCGTAATGCTGGGCTTCGCGACGACAAGGCTGCCTACAATTGATCTTCAATCCAGCGGCTTAGACGGAACGGCACGTGTGGACCAGTGTGTCATCACGGAAATCAACGTTGCACCCGTGACAGCATCTACGACTGCGCCAAAGCTGGTCACATCTCATCACGTGAACGTTCGAGACGGTATAAAAGGCTTCGACGCAGCGACTGCAACCAGTGGGCATGGCAGCGGCACATCAGACATGTTGACGAACCCGTTTCGCTACGCTGTGCAGGTTGGTGTTTACTTGCCTACACAAGGCTACCGTAATGACGACCGCTTTTTGGTGTTGCTGCCGTGCCTACCCAATATTGGTAATTTCTTTTCATGTATTTTGTCATTTAAACAGAATCTTTTGCTATGTGGTGACGTTGAGGCCAACCCAGGCCCAACTGAGCGTGAAATGTTGATAGAACTTCTTCAGGGGCAGAGTAACATGACTGCATCTATCAATGATGTCCTGGCAAAACAGGGGAAAATGGAAGCTGACATTGCAAGCGTGTCCGAGAGAATCAATGGTTTAGAAGCACAGATGAACGTAATAGCTGAGTTAAAGGCAGAAATGAAGGAATTGAAATCTACAGTAGTAAAACTTGAAAGTGACGTGTCATTCTTGACATTCAAGGTCGACGAACTAGAGAACAGAAGTCGAAGGAACAATTTAGTTATATTTGGCATACAAGAAGAAACCACTGAAAGCCCTGATGAACTTACAAATACAATAAGAAACGACATTTTTTTGGCGAAGCTCGGCCTCACTGTTAACAATATTGAAAGGTGTCATAGAATTGGGAAAAAGAAGGGAAAGACTCGTCCAGTTATAATCAAACTGCTCGACCACCGAGATAAAGTGTCGATACTGAAGGCTTGTCCGAAGCTAAAAGGAAGTGAGTATTCAATATCGGAGGATTTTTCGAAAAACGTGCGCGAAACAAGAAAGAAACTTTGGCTGAGCTCAGCACAAGAACGAGCAGAAGGCGCGAAAGTTAAGCTGGTCTTTGACAAGCTAATCGTAAATGGCACACTGTACGGGTGGAATGAGGAGAAGGGAGGGCGTTTCAATATAACAAAAAATAAGACGTGACCTATAATATTAGATACGCAGAACATCACCATCCTTAATGTTAACTGCCGCAGCATCATGAATAAAATCGAGTCCCTCGAAGCGCTGTTGGTCTGCCACGATCCTGATTTAGTTGTGCTCACAGAAACGTGGCTGAACGAAGACGTTTTTGACAGTGAGTTCGTTCCAAGAAACTACAACGTTTTTCGAAAAGATCGTGATCGAAGAGGAGGAGGCGTAGCGGTTCTTTTCAAATCTTCATTACATGTTATAGCAATGCCTGACGCAACAGGCGTGGAAAGCCTATTTTGCAAACTTTACATAAATAAAGTCTGCTACATTTTAGGAGCAGTTTACAGGCCTCCGAATTCACGTGCCACAATATTTGAACAGCTTAACGAGTATATGCATCGCCACGTAAAGCCTGAAGACAAACTGATTCTGGCAGGTGATTTTAACCTTCCCAATCTGCTCTGGAACACCTTTTCGATAACCAGTGCCAAAAGTGTTGAGAATGAAATGTTAAACATTGTGTTCAACTTCGACCTCTTGCAAGTTGTAAATGAGGCAACCAGAATTCAGAACGGCTCTGAGTCAATCCTTGATCTGTTCCTTATAAGTGGGAATATTAAAGACAAAGTGCTCTGCAGCGTCACCTCCGGCATTTCGGATCACAAAGCAGTAGTCTTGACGTTAGAGGGCGTCGCTTTGGAACAGCGAGGCAATGTCAAGATGTTTCCTAATTTTTCTAAAGCAGAAGACGAGTCTATTCTTGATGCTCTCAGTTTTAATTATGACTCTTTCAGAAACAACACTTGTTCGGTAAATGATTTGTGGCTCTTCTTCAAGGGGGTAATTCACGAATGCATTCAGCGTTTCGTGCCAAGGATAGCTAAAAAACATAACCTTCGAAATCCATGGATAAGTCGAGTAACGCTGCAGCTGCAGCGAAAATTGAAACGCTAAAGAAGAGGGCGAGAACGACAAACAGGTCTGACTTGAAACTAATGGTCGAACAGATATCGGAAGAGGTGAAGAACAAGATTGCGCATGATAAGAAAAACTATTTCGATATAACACTGCCATCCATTATCAAAAGGTCACCCGAAAAATTTTGGAGATTGGTCAACCCGAAGTCTCGCTCTAACAACGGACGTGTAGTTTATGGTGGTTGCGTGCAGGATGATGCAGGGGCTTCGATGGCATTCAATAAAAATTTCAAAGACATATTTACGCAAGATGATGGCCGTCTTCCGCCTTTTGAAGTGTCCGTACCTCCTATTCCTGATGTCGTAATAAGTGAACATGGCATTTTAAATCTGCTGTTGAACCTTGAGGTAAAAAAATCTCCTGGACCAGACAATATCCCAAATGCGTTCTTGAAACGTTATGCTGAGTGGTGTGCAAAATACTTACATGTTCTGTACACTAGGTGTTTAAACGAAGCTGCAGTACCTGATGATTGGCGGGATGCCAGAATCGTGCCTTTGCACAAATCTGGTGACAAAACGCTCATTCAGAATTACCGTCCAATTTCGCTAACCTCAACAGCCTGTAAAATGTTAGAGCATATTATTCACAAACATATAACTACTTTTATTGAAGAACATAAGCTACTTACCTGTATGCAGCACGGCTTTAGGCGAGGATTTTCAACTAATACCCAACTTGTAGAAATCATTCATGACTTTGCAGCAGCCATAAACGAGGGTAAACAAACAGACGTAATTTTCATGTATTTCCGTAAGGCGTTTGATAAGGTCTCGCATAACAAATTGTTGCATAAGTTAAGCTACATTCTGCAAAATAACAAACTACTCGCCTGGATAAAGAGTTATTTGACTAACCGACGTCAGTTTGTAACACTAGAGAGAGAGAGAGAGAGAGAAGGGAAGATAGAAAGGCAGGGAGGTTAACTAGACTGAGTCCAGTTTGCTACCCTACACGTGGGGAGGGGAATGGGGAGTGAAAGAGGGAGAGAGAGAACTTAGGTATAGGATGTCTACAGTCTGGCACTCAAGTCTGTTTCCCTCAGGTAGCGAAAAAGCGCTCGAACTGCTTTCTGGGCCATTGAACTCTGAGGCCAGGCCCCCAAGATCTTCGCTTCCGTAAATGGCCTGTCATCCAGTCTATTTAAGGCACACTGGAGAGTCTCGCGTTGATTATCGAAGCGAGAACAGTGGCACAGAAGGTGACTGATGGTCTCTTCACACTTGCACTTCGCGCACATTGGTGAATCCGCCATTCCAATACGATAGCTGTAGGAGTTGGTGAATGCTACTCCTACCCACAGCCGACACAGCAGTGTTGCGTCACGTCGTGGAAGGTTCGCTGGTAATGTAAGTTTCAGTGATGGGTCGAGGCTGTGTAAACGACACTTAGAGTTCTGAGGTGTATGCCAGCAACCTAAAGTGATTGTACGAGCGAGACTGCGAAGCTCTCTTGCAGCGTCGACTCTGGATAAAGGTATAAGAAGTGTCGGTGAGCCAGCCTGGGCACGTCGGGCAGCGTCATCGGCGAGGTGATTACCAACGATGCCACAATGTCCCGGCAGCCACTGAAATATGATATTATGTCCTCTTTCAGAAGCGCAATGGCAGGTTTCGTGGATTTGTGACACCAGCTGTTCATAATTGCCACGTCGTAAACTTCTCAAGCTCTGGAGGGCTGCTTTCGAGTCACAAAATATTGCCCATTTGTTGGGCGGTTCTTTTTCAATGTATTCGACAGCAGCGCGAAGAGCGGCCAGTTCAGAGCCTGTAGATGTCGTTACGTGTGATGTCGTAAACTTGATGACGACCGATTGAGATGGTAGAACAACAGCGCCCGTAGAATTTTCCGAGACGGAACCATCCGTGTAGACATGAATTCGGTTAGAGTATGAACAATGCAGAAGTTCCAGTGTGATCTGCTTGAGAGCCGCGGTGGTCAGGCTAGCTTTCTTCACTATTCCTGGAACAGCAAGGTACACAGGAGGCTTCTTCAAGCACCACATAGGGGATGGCGTTCTTGTTGCGGGTGAGTGCCTCAAAGACAAAGAGTGCCGGTTAGCCGCAATTGATCTGGAGAACGCTGCCCTGGGTCTTTTCTCAGGCAATCGAGCGAGATGGTGGTCAGGGACTCGGGATATATGGCGAACATGCACCCGGAGCGCGTCGATATCTATATAGGTCCTTATTGGGTGGTCTCTCGCGGTGGCAATTGTTGCCACGGTTGAAGCATTTCGAGGTAGCCCCAGACATGTTCGAAGGGCTTGGCCTTGAATGCTCTGTAGGACATGGATGTTAGTTTTGTTCGCATTGGACAGCACTGGTGTGCTGTATCGCAAGTATCCCAGGAAGAGCGTTCTGTATAGTTGAAGCATAGATGCCACGGATGTGCCCCACGTTTTACCGGCGAGAAACCTTAGTATGTGGGAGATAGAAGTAAGCCTCTTCTTCAAATATGTGATGTGGGGGCTCCATGAAAGGTCTCTGTCTATAATAACGCCTAGGAATCGGTGAGTTTTTGCGTAGGAAATTGGTTGGTGGTCAATAGAAATGGGGGTACCAGGTCATGGGCTTGTGGGTAAAGGCGACTAAGGCGCACTTCTCGGTCGAAATGCTGAGGCCTTGCGCACGCAGGTACGATGATGTTAGGGTCACTGCTTTTTGGAGCCGTGCACGCACCTGGAGACGTGTAACTGCCGAGGCCCATATGCATATGTCGTCAGCATATATAGAAAGGTTTACTGTATGTGGTAGAACGTCGGCAAGGCCAAGGATTGCAAGGTTGAACAAAGTGGGGCTAAGAACCCCACCTTGAGGGACGCCACGGTAAGTGTAATGGTCAGCAGTTCGGCCATCTGCACTGTGCACAAAGAAGGATCTTTTGAATAGATAGCTCCGAATCCACCGAAACATGCGTCCACCTATTCCATTATTTTCCAGGGCATCAAGGATGGCTTCATGCGTTACATTATCATAGGCGCTTTTCACGTCGAGGAATAGTGCAACCGATATACGCTTGTGGTGTTTTTCCTGTTGTACAGACGAGACTAGGTCGATGACGTTGTCAATAGAGGAACGGCCTCTTCTAAAACCAGCCATGGCATCGGGGTATACGTTGTGGCGCTCAAGATACCATTCTAGGCGGGTGAGAATCATTCTTTCCATGACCTTCCCAACACAGCTGGACAGCGCAATGGGTCGGTAGGACGCTAGGTCAAGTGGCGACTTTCCAGGCTTCAGGAGTGGTATCAAGCGGCTGGACTTCCACCGCTCAGGAACGACGCCATCATTCCATGACTGGTTATAACATTCCAGCAGTCTGCTTCGGCCATCTTCACCTAGGTGGCATAAAGCAGCGTAGGTGATGCCATCTGGTCCTGGCGACGATGAGCGCCTGCATGAGGACAGAGCAGCGTCCAATTCCTCAAGTGAGAAGGACACATTCAATTCTGGGAAGCGTGTCGCAGGAATTTCACCCAGAATTTCACTATTGATGGTGACCACACTGCCCGCAATCTTCACACAGAAATCTTCGGCTATATCGACCTGTGAGCGGCCTTGATGGAGGGCTAGGGCTGAGAATGGGTGTCGTTGCTGTGGAGACGAGCCAAGGCCGCGCACCGTCCTCCATATGATAGACAGAGGCTTGCGGGGGTCAAGTGATTCGCAGAACGTCTTCCACTAAACTAAACTAAACTAAATTCAGCCAGTTCAGATAAGGTGCCCGTTGATTCTGGCGTCCCCCAAGGATCAGTTCTTGGTCCGCTTCTGTTTTTACTTTACATAAATGACATTGTGGATCAGATTTCTGTGGGTATTAGGTTGTACGCTGATGACTGTGTTCTGTACGAAAAAATTTCCTCTGTTGACGATCAAATTAGACTAAATGATGCCTTTAAAAGCATAGTAACATGGTGCAATGATTGGCAAATGGAAATTAACTTCGATAAAACTGTCTTTATGAGAATATCGTTAAAAAATAAGCCTTTATTGTACAACTACAATGCCGAAAACATCATGCTTTCTGAGGTAACCGCATATAAATACCTTGGCCTCTGGATTACTAACACTCTCTCGTGGAACAAACATGTTGACACTGTCACGGCAAACTGCCTTCGAAAACTATTTTTCCTAAGACGCTCTCTAAAATTCGCTACGCCTCCTGTGCGTTTTCTTTCTTACAATGCAATCATTCGACCAATGTTGGAATACGCAATTGTCATATGGGATCCTTTTACTAAAAGAAACATTACTAAACTAGAAAAAGTTCAAAAAAGGGCAGTACGATTCATATATAATTCGTATGGCCGCACTTCAGTTACGGAGCTTCTCAAGAGAAGTGGATTGCCACCTGTGACACAAAGGAACCAAACATGCCGTTTAAAATTTTTATTTCAGCTCATAAAAGGGCATTACAACATTGATACATCACGCTTTATCACTTTCTCTACTGGTTATACTACACGTCATCGACACTCACAGACAATAACACCGTTAATTACTAAAAAGAATTGCTTCAAATTTTCCTTTTTCCCCAGAACTATTGTTGAATGGAATAATCTTACTGATGACGTTGTAACTCAATGCTCACTACCATTGTTTGAGTCGCACCTATGTTTATGTAGCGAGTGATTTACTGTGTTGTTCAGTAACTGCTTGCATTTGTACATCGCGAGTGACCTATGTTATGTATCGCTGTATTTTGTACTTAGATTTTTTCACTTTGTATGCACCCTGCTAAGGTCCTGGAAACAGGGCCGCAGTATCAATAAATAAATAAATAAATAAATAAATAAAAAATGCTTTGACACACACGGCAATGTAAGTACAGGTTCGCTTCTGCGTTTCGTTCCCATGTGAGCGCGGCCACGCCGCAGGCGGGTTTCTAACACGCGACCTTGTAATTACTGGCAGAATCCTCTTAAATTCGCCTTTACACCACACAATGCGCATTACTTCAGGAAAACAATACCACTCTGTTTCCTACGTGACAGCTCTAGTGCGCACTCTAAGCTTCTGAGCCATTTGCGGATTCATTTCTTCGTATCTCTACTGGTGATACCTGTATGTAGTCCCGCCAGTAGTATCTTTTAAAATTGTGTACTGTTTTCAAATCAACAACTTTCACCTCGGCATAACCAACTTTAGTCGGAACCTCTGAATACATCTGCAGTGGGCCTGGTCCGCACTGTCAAACGATTGTACGTGCCTGCCAAGCGGGCCAAGTGAGAGAGCCCTCTTGTCGTGACAATTGCTTAACTCTTCCTGTCGATCCATTCTGTTAGTTCTCTCCCGCGTACGTCGAGACGTACACGTGTCGCATAGAGGCAATGCACTTCGAGCTTACGTAAAAGTGCGACAACCTCCCTCTATTCCTGCTAGCCTCCGCGCGTGTTCGATAAAATATAACATCTATAAGAGGTGGCACGCTTCCAGTGCGCTTAGGTAAATACGAGGGGAGAGAGACCGCATTTTGCTCTCCTCGCATTCAGGCCATCAGAAATACACAAGTTGCCTCACGACAGTGTTGGCACACGCCATGCTGTTAAGAACCTCACGCTCGGTGCGACTTATCCACCGGTATCTGTCTATATATCGAGCGCCCGTTTTGTCAATTACGCAAGCATGCGCGCACTTTCGCTCATCTAGTCCATAGGGGAAGGTGAGTTTAAATGCTGACGCTTGCATTTTGATGGCGTTAGCGTTATATTTTATTCCTTTAATTATTTTCTCTTACTTTTTGTGTGTTTGTGGGCGTGTGCTTGCGGCAGCTTGGCTGCATTCTAATGTGCACATATGTGACGACACCTCCTGGCAAGCCTCATGCACCTCACCTTTCTCGCGGTGCATGCGACGTCCTTTTCGCATTAACCACGGCCTACGTCTTTCGTTGTCGAAGAGCCGCTGAGCTGCGGAGTGGGCTTGCGACATGCTCTAGCTGCGCTTTGTGCGGCTGATCGCCTATTATGCGTGGGATTCGAGGGGGCTTTTGTGGGTGCAATTCGTGTGGCGTAATGTTGAATCTTTGTAATGGGAGAATAGAGCCGTTCTAACATGCAGGATTAGCTGAGAGCGTCACACACACACACACACACACACACACACACACACACAAAAAGAAAAATGTTCCGCACGCTGAGTTGCCTTTGTCCTGCTTTCTTGACTGGTTTTCTTAGCTGGTTTCCGAAAGGTCGTACTTCAGCTCTATATGAAGCTCACATAGCTGTGCTGGAATTCTCGCCGATAGAGAGGAGAAGATCGCGGGCCCGTGTTCTCGTGCATCTGCTATACGTGCAAGGCCACAAAGGCGCTGGTGCGTTTCTTGAAATGCACCAGCCTGTATGACCGCCTGAGAGTGACTCAGTGATGAACGCTTGTGTGCGTAACAGTGCCGAAATGTGAACTTCTTTCTTCCTTGTCCTCTTTCAATCCCCTTTCTCCCTTCCACAGAGCATGGTAGCCTACTGGACACCACCTAGTTAACCCTGCCTTTCCCTTATTACTTCTCTCTCTCTCTCTCTCTCTTGTTAACTTCGGGGATGGACTCGTCTGTAGTGCCCGTACTCTGCGTGTGACTGTGTGATTTGTGATGGTGTGCCTTCTTTTCTTCCCCCTCTCTTTTCTTGATCTACTCCACGTTCTGTTTCTTTTCTTTCTTTCGTGTGTGTGTGTGTTTGATGTTTGTATATGTTTACACGATTAATAATAATAATAATAATAATAATAATAATAATAATAATAATAATAATAATAATTGTATACTGTCGATGAGTAATCAGTGTTTTAGCGTTTCGCAAACCGATTATTGCTGCCGACGATATTTCCTTTATCTAGGACTGAGCGCTCACCACAGTGTATGGTTGTGCAGAAATCTACCCGAGTAACTCCTTTTTTTTTCCTTTTTTTTTCTTTTACTCCCAATTAGTCCTTTCACTGCGCATCGCCTGTGGACGTGGCACCGCAATATTATGTATACTATATTTTTATTTATAGTGACCCACCCGTATGTAAAATAGTGTGAGTCACTATGGTAGGGGAAAGGCCTTGACTTCGGCACGAAGTATACGGTTGGTGTGCAGCCTTCTTTGAGCGCGTCCACCTCGGTGACACACAGAAACCCGCTTAACAAGGCTGGATGCAAGGTTTTGCAGCCACACGTGCTACGTTTGTCCAACGTTGCTTAAACGTCACGAACCTCTAGCATGGTCGTTCTGAACTATCTCGCAGCTGTTGCCTCTTTTTTGAACCTCTTGTAATGTTTTCCAAAAAGAAAAAAGAAAACGTCGTCGTCTCTGACTATCCCCTGACGTAACTCTAGGCATGAATTACATTGTTTGTGGAGGAACCCGCACGTCTTTCAAACTCTCCTCTGAATATTTTCCAGTAAACATCTATTGAGCATCATCAAACAGTATATATGCACGTTGTTTCGCTTGCCGCGCTGTACCCTTTCAGGTTGAATGGGCCGTGCTGCCGTATACGCTCCACTCCTACGTACAGGAAATGAATTTAGACTCCCTGATATGAGACGTCCGATTCTTTACTGCATCCCTTCGCAGTCCTCGTGGTTATCCCTGTAAATAGAGACGTTCTCAGCACGACCACTTCAGGTTCTCCCGTACTGCGCTAGCCCTTCCACATACTCTACTTGGTTTTGACGACGCCCCGCCTTCCATCGTCAGGATAACTTTCCCAGTTATCATGAAACTTTTTTTTATCTGGTGCATATATTACTTTGCCATTTTCTAAGATGCTTTTTTTATGCGAGGGTAAATGCCTCAGGGCATACACGGGTATGGGATGGGGGTGAATACGGATGATTAAATGAATAAAAAAAGATTTGTTGATCTAATGAAGTCCAAGAGGGATCGATAATGTGGTCCCTGCGTCCAAGCAGTGTAATCACTTAGATTATGCGGCGAATATAACGAACGTAATAACAATGTAGCTTGTGCGCTTCCCATGCAGTAAATTATCTTACCGCGTCAACTACGACGAAAACTAGCGAAAGAATACGCATACACAAGATACAAGGAGTACACGGGACGAACGCTGGACCAACCCAACCACCACTACCGCCGCCGTCGTCGTCGACGACGACGACGACGACAACAACAACAACATTCGCCTTGTGTTAACACAAGATGAATGCTGTTCTTGAATCGTGTTTGTGTATGCGTTTATTTCGCTCGTCTTCATGTGATTACATGTTCCAACTCGCCCAGCACTTAGCCTTGTTGCATTTACCGCGCAAAATTTCCGTTCGAAATTGTCGCGGTACTAAGCCTACGATGCAGGCAACCTGTTCTTACCCGCCAGTACGCAACAGATTTTTTTTTTTTTTTTTTGCACGCATGGCCTTCAAAATGCCAACATGCCGTGCAGACTCGGTCACCACCGCACTTATTATTATCATTCGTATACTGGGATTAAATATTCTCACTATTCTTCGCTGCCTATCTCAGTTGACGAATCGGCCGCAGGCCTGACGGAAGAATGAAATGGCAGCGACCCCGCGTTTCCGTATCGCGTGTACTCTGCCGGTGGGAAGACAATGGCTTCGGAAGAGCGCCGCGACACATGCAGAGCAACGACACTCACAGCACTCAGCGACGACAACAACAACAACGCGCTCGGTCGCACGTGCGGCAAGTGTTGCACGTGTAACGTCGTCGGGCCTGCATCGCGCTCTGCCTGCTCCCCTGGCACTTGGACGCGATGCATCATTCTCAGTTTTGACATGCACACGCAATGGCGGCGGCGAACTGCCGCTTCGCCGTTGGCACCGGGCGTGTGTGTACGCGCCTGGGACGAATGCAAACCGCTCGAAACAGGCACGTTCTTGTCGAGAACTCTCTCTCTCTCTCTCTCTCTCTCTAGAGAGACGCCGGAGGCGAGGGTTCGCTGGCCTTCCAGTTGCGTGGACGAAAGTGCCATTGTGTCTGCGCTGTCAGTTGTCACCCGAAGACGTACGCCGAGCTGCAGACAGGTAGGAGACAGGTAGAAAAGATGGAGGAAGGCTCGTCTGGAGCGGGA
This sequence comes from Dermacentor andersoni, assembly GCF_023375885.2. NCBI lineage: Eukaryota > Metazoa > Arthropoda > Arachnida > Ixodida > Ixodidae > Dermacentor > Dermacentor andersoni. The sequence continues at coordinate 31,616,626 of NC_092819.1, forward strand.
CCTCGAGGGCAAGGGCCAGTACACCGCCAATCGTACGCTGGCGTGCAGCGCATGCGAAGCCGCGGTCACAGTGAAACGAAATGGCCGATCAGGGGCGCCTCGAAAGGGTTATGCTTCTGGACTGGGTGCGGGGCAGTTGGGGGTGGGGGGGGGGGGTGAGTGGTCGTTTGCTCGAACTTCTTGTCATTGCCTTCTACCGCCTGAGCTAATGAAACGTCCTTTGTATGGGCTGTTTCACATGGCGCGATTGGGGCGAAAAAAATCGTTCTGCCGCGAAAGTCGCAGAGCGATTTGCGCTCACCGCTTTCACATGCGTTTGCGGCAGCGCGATATCCGTCGCAGCGATGCGCAAGGTTGCCTCCTGTTCACAAAGTATCTGTGCCTGCATCGTTCAATAAAAACAACATGGAAACTATTCAAATTTTCCTATTTTTATTCGATAATAGAATAGGCACACCATTTTTGAACGTTTAAAAGCGTTGAGACTTTACGACAGCTTGAAGATACGGTGAGTGAGGCGCTGCACAACATCGCAAGTATGAGCGTGCGGCTTGCGCGGCGTCGGTGGGGTGGTTCCGTTTAGTACACTCTAGTTTCGTTGTTACTGTGGAAGCCGCAACTTTTTTTTACTGAATGAGTATTTGCTTTTTCAGAAGAACAAACTACTGTTGAGTGTGCATGCATATAAGCAGCTGGCGCAATTTGTAGGGATGAAGAGGTTGACGACGGCGGCGATCAAGTGGGTACGTGCCTTATGTTGAAGCGGCGTCCTTCTCCCGACCTGGATAGCGTGCAGCTTCTCCTATTAAACGAATTGTGTAAGCGAAAGAAAAAAAAATGTATGAAGCTCCTAAGCCGCAAACGATGGTGGGTACGCCCTAAACACAGCTAGAACTGACGCGCGACATTGCTCCACAGAGCTACTAGCGCGCGGTGAAACACACGTTGCCCCTCCCACATCGCGCCGATCGCTGTGACTAAGCGACGGCGCGACCAACTTGTTGGAATCCAGTCGTGGAGAGCCCACGACGTCGCGGCGGTCGCTGAGCGACGGAATTCGCTGTGTCGCTGACTGAAAATCACGCCACGTGAAACAGCCTTATGCCGGGTTAAGTGTATTTGTCTTCAGAGAAACGTCAACTATGTCAGTGGCTGTAGGTATTGCTTCTTCCATCCCTCCTTTAGCAGCTACTACCCTCCCTCCCGTTCAGTAATGCTCCCTACTGATCTTACCTGCGAAGAAGTCGCGACTGCTGCAGTGTCTAACATGTTTAAACACGCACTATAAACATAAGCGGCGCCAACACGGCTTTTAAAACATTTCTTCGTCTGGTAAATGGTGTCAAATTAAAGTCCTTATAATTCTCCTTCACCACTCTTATTCGACGATTAATCATTTCGTTTGAGGAAAATTCAGTCCGAAAGGAAGACTGTTTCAGTTTTAAGCACATTACTCAGAAGTCGCATGGCAGGAAGTCTGGCGAGCATGGTATGAACGCGTGGAACGTTTAAAGTTCAAAGCATTCGTGAACTTGTCACGTTGAAAAACGACACCTCTCTTGAGTATGCGTGTCGCTTCCTTTATAGTATCCTAATTAAAAAGCACATTTTCGCGTCATAATGGCGGGAATAAAGTAGACGGTCGCTATTCGTATGAGGCGTTGCTTCTGGCGCTCTAAGCTGGTCCATTAGTCGATAACCGCACTACACAATGTTGTCAGCGGGTTCTGGCTGAAGCCACCGCCATATAATTGGCACTGCTTGCTCTATAAGGAGACGAACTCCTGACCTCGACCACGCTCATGAGGAGCCCGTCTTTAAATTCCCGATCATTCGTATTCGCTTCAATGGACCTGAACGCAACTGTTAGGCGCAGGTGTTTTCCGGTGTATAAGCAGTTTGCTCTCGCTATTTCACATTTTTCTTTCTTTCTTTCTTTCTTTTCCGTTTCGTTTCTCGTTGGAAAGAGCTAGGCGCCCGTTCTCGTCGTCTGCTCGGCTTCCCAGCGTCAGCAGACGGCAGCGCATAACGCACGCAGGCGGGTAAAAAAAAACACCGTGCCCCATGTGGTTCGCGGTCTCCCATTCCCGAGCGAAGTGCACTGCGGAGCTCGGGTGACAAATCGCCGTCGCAGCCGCTGTCGACGGGGAAGCTCCGCAGCTGCACTCGCGCTGAGCTCCCGCTGATTCGGGCACGGCAATTCAGCATCTACATTGCGTCAGCGCCAAACGGAGTTCGCGAATCGGCTTTCCTTGCTTTATATTTTTTTATCCCATGCATACAGCGTCTCTAGTTTCTCGCCACTTCCTTCATAAGCTCTCTCTCTGTGACTCACATCATGTTGGTTATTGGTTTGTTCGTTTATTTGTTTGCCTGCTTGTTTTTACTTTAAGTACACACCGCGCCGTAGCACGCTATAGGTATTACTTTGTTTTCTCGGAGTCGCATTGTCGCACTGCCCAGTCCTTTTTACGGCTTTGAGATCGAGGCAGGAGACACCTTGCAGGAAATAAATAAATAAATAAATAAATAAATAAATAATGCACTGTCGTGGCGGAAAAGCTTGTACGCTGGCATGGCACGGTAGTCCGAGCCGCGACTACCAGTTTGCAAATTTTGGCCTTGGTGCCATGTCAACGCCATGGTGTCATGAGCGATCCTGGCGTAAACAACAACAAAATTATCGCGGATAGATGTTTCTGGTAGATTGTCATTATTTCTTGCCCGTGCGCAATTTCGAAATGTGTTGTTCAAGCAGTGCCTATAATAGTGCTGGACCACATGCAAGGATATACGCGTAGAGGACGACATAAAATTGCCATTGACTTTTCGTAAAAGAAAGAAAGGGTAATGGTGCGGATTGGCTGTTTTTTCGGCGGGAAGCAGACGAATCGGGGGGGGGGGGGGGGGTGGCAAACGAGCGCCGAAATAACTTGCAAGAGAGTTCGAGTATGCCTTTAAAGAATCTGCAAAGCATTAGATAAATACCAAAACATTATGTACAAGACTTCGCGATAAAGAAAGTTTGAGGCACATGTGCAAATGCACAGAAGAGACATGTCCAGTTGTTCATTTCGCAGAAGTGCCGCACACTCACCATGTCTCATTGTCTCACGTATTCATAGTACGTATTTCTTTGTTTTCCTTACTCCAAACGCGCTCATACCCTTCAACCCTTCATCACTGCAGCGGGTTCGTTGCCCAGTTGCCCCACAATTCGACGCGTTGACTTATCGCAAGTTCGAATTCAAAGTTGGCACGTCGCGTTTAACTGAATATCGGCGCATTTTGCGGCAGCGATCAGGCCAGAGTATCTGTGCCTGCGAAGACAAATTGGGGACGCTGCTCAAACTTGTATTTAGCGCAGCCCTCGAGCGTTTCGCGCGCTCCGTGATCTGCATTAGCGTGGGCCGTCCCTCAAGCGTGAACAGAATCGACATGTCAGACAGCGTCGCTGGCGATTTAGCTCATTTCGAAACGTGTCACTTGCCACCAGCGTCTATACAGAACTCTGGCTTTGACAGAGCTGACAATGTCTGCTAGCAGGTTGCTCGTCCATCCGAAGCTTAAGCCGCTTGGCTCTCGGGCTGGGGAGCAGCAGTTACTTCACGGAAGCCAGTCTGTCACTCACTCACTTGAAACGAAAAAAAAAGACGTCGCTGGATCATGTATCTGAGTGCGGTAGCCAACCGCAATCTAGAGAACGGAGCCGTTGTTTTTGTCATCTATTTCAATGCCTTTTCGCTGCAGCTTTCTAAGCAGCTGGGCTCTCCATTATCTGGTTGTTTGAATGAACAGGTTTATTGAACTCGGCGTACACCTTCGAGTACTCTGTAAGGGGAATGTGAGACTGCTGTCGAGAGGTCTCATTAGCTTAACACGTGCGTCCCGGGATCAAGTATTTCAGCGACACCAAATGCTGAACTGGAAAGTTACTTGTTACATATTAACACGTCAAATTCGAATCAAAATATCGCGAGTAACCTTTGCTCGTAAACGAATTCGTTGTTCCCTCTCGCACTGCTCGCGGTTTTACACATATTTTCCCCACTGGAAAGATGGCGAGGCGCAGCGCAAGTCAACTCCACAGCCCACTGAAAGCAGCAACGTCAACCGAGACACTCCACCGATGAGGCTGCAGTCGCCTCGCCAGCAATATAAATGGTCATAGCCAGGGCAGGCTGTGTATTAGCGTGAATGTATGCCGATGAGCTTGCGACGAACCGGCCGCACCCACTCCTACTCGCTTTTCTTCGGACTTATTTATAAGCGCTGGGATATAATGAGTCATCCGGGAAAGTTGCACCGCTTCGGGACTGGCCGGTCGCTCGGCAACTGGTCCCGGCTGCACGTTGCTGGTGCCGACGCTTTCACGCGGCAGTTGCGTGCACTGTGCACGGCGGAAGCGTGCGGCGCTGCGGGACCGCATTGGTAGGGGCGAACCCACGGGGACGTTGTCTCAAAGCTGCTACTGGGCAATCCTGATGTCAACTGCGCCTTATCTGTCTTGTCTCTACAAGGACAAAAAAAAAAAAAAAGAAACGTGGTACTATTCCGACCGCATGCGCATGTCGCACTGCGCAACATCTCCCATTGTAGGGAGAAACTTCAGTGTTCTTATTGAAATGCATATATAAAAGAAAGATATAGACACCTTGGAATGGGAACGGCCACTCCTTTTCACCATGGTAATAATAATAATAATATTTGGGGTTTTACGTGCCAAAACCACTTTCTGATTATGAGGCACGCCGTAGTGGAGGACTCCGGAAATTTTGACCACCTGGGGTTCTTTAACGTGCACCTAAATCTAAGCACACGGGTGTTTTAGCATTTCGCCCCACCATAGTAAGACAAGAAAAAAAAAAAAAAGACGTCACATGTTCGGGAAAAGCGCAGTTAGAGAAGAAAGTAAATTAGGTCGCATACTGTCCTTAACACACACGAACACACATAAACACGAAAAGCGAGTACAAGTCGCACCTTACACTTTAATGAGTCCCGGCACGTACGCGTCATATACTGAGCGCCGAACACGTACGCGAGGCCACGATGTGGTTCGAAGTCAACAGGCGCACAACGCGTCATTGGAGCCGATATAATGTAACGGCTACTTTCGCTCGATTTTATTCGTTCGTTATTAACAACCACTTCATAAATTACCGGTCGATTCTGACGCCATTACAGGCGGGGCGCCACTTGAAGATCTGCCGAAGCGCGAAAAGAGAACAAGATTGTAGCACGTAGTAGAATTGTTACGTTATCCCAGCCTACAGTATTTCATCTGTGATAACTTCCACATTTCTTGTAATACATATAAGGGGCGGGGTGAAGGGTGGAGGCGGAGTGTGCGATGTTTGACGTTTAACACCGATAAGTATTATAGAAAAATTAACCTAGAGGCTTAGATTATAAATTTCAGGCTGCTATGAGCACTTCGTACTTCGCACTCAGACTACACGACCATGCACATTATAGCGTGCATTGAAGAAGCGACACGCGCGCGGGTGTCTCGCGTTTTTTTTTTTTTTTTTTTCACAAAAATGAGGTGACTACTAATTTTTCTTGCTAGCCTACAAGGCGTGATAGGTGCCCGCAGCCGCCATTACGCTGCACGCAACTGGCATAACAAGCCATCAGAGCGTAGACGGGGAAGGGTAAAGGTCGTCGAACGGCCTTGATGATCAAATTGCCCGACCCCGTTCTCACTGCCCCTCGAGAAAGGGTAGGGGATGGCGTCATTGCTCGAGCACAGATTACTCCGCGGGGTCTATCCACAGCTAAGGCGGCTACCTCAGCCTTGTCCGTGAGGCGAAGCAACCATGGGCAGGCCTCCCCCTCTTCATTTGCCGCCCAAATTGTGTGGTCATTGCTTACCTTTCATGAGGCAACTGTTCTTCACGTCTCGCACTTATCTCTTAGGTTGCGGGCGCGCGTCCGCGATTAGTTTCGGTCGCACTTGCATTAGGGTCACCAGCTATCGAGCAGACTAAACCTGGGCGGAGGGGGGGGGGGGGGGAGCTGGCTGGGGACGACATAGAGTTACCGAATAAGCTAAAGAGAGCCTATATACAGTAACTCTAAGACGACCGTTCCTGTCAGTGCCAGGAGTCGCCGATCTGTACGGGCCCCAATGCCTATCATGACACGATCTAAAACAGGAAAGGGGCAGTAGTTGACTGTAACACGGCTACCTCTGCAGATATAGGTGCGGTGAACAGTCAGAACATGCAGCAGAACTAGAACGACGACGAACACGAAACGACCTTTATGCATATGACAATGTACAGAAGACGAAAGGGAAGAATGTGCAGTCGAGCTGTCACGCATTATAGAAGGGAAATATAGTTTATTTGTTGTTGTTCAGTAGAAAAAAAAAGCAAAAGTCGGGACTCGGGACTTTCACTCACTAGTCGGGATAGTCTCGCTAAATTCGAGGTAGTTGGCAACGCTGGCCGGCAGGGAGGAATAAAATCCTTTCAACGTGCGTCTATATACCCAGTGTTAGAAAACCATCCGTCCTACGTATCGCTGTCCTGTTTTGCCTGTGACTACCTTAGTGACCCCTCCACTCCAGCGCCATCCTGCCCACGGAGCACCGCAGATTGCGTTCTCGCGTAAACACCTCGTACTGTGAATTGTGACGTTGCGTGCCGTTGTTTGCATGACAGTGAATGTATGGCGTTGTACTATATATACTATACTTGTGCAACGTTCTCTGCAGTTGCATCAGCACCAGCCTATTTCATGTACGCTGCAGGACGAAGGCCACTCCCAAAGGTCTCCAATTACCCCTGTCTCGTTTTAGCTGACTCAATATTACGCCTATAAATTTCTTCATTTAATCACGTCACTTACTTCTCCGCCATCTTTGACTGTGTTTCCCTTCACCTAGTACCCATTCTGTAGCTCTCATGGACCCACCGCTATCTGCTCTACGCCACTTACATAGGAGTCTGGGTGGGAATTCACACCGCTGTCTTCCTTTGTTCTTAGCGTTACGCCTATAGTAACATAGCGTCGTTTAGCGTAGCATCAGCTTCACCAATACAAGTCGTTCAGAGATACCATCAAGAGGTAGTTCTTTTTGTGTGTGTGTTAAAGGAGGAGCAAAGGAAAATATTAAATGGAGCTATAGCTTAAAGAGTAGGCTTCTGTAATAACGAATTCATCATTCGTAGCGAAGACAAAGCTATAGTAGGCGAGAAAATGACGAAAATTGAAAATCAGAGTGACGCCACCTATTTTGGACTGTGGTACCTACCTCGCATTCAGCTATGGCTGATTCACAGGGAGTGGTAGACTAGGAAGTCACGGGGTGGGAGGAGGGGTTATGTGAACTCGTCCGTTATGGCGCGGGTGACACAAATTGAGGAGCAGCGGCGCGTTCACCTTAGGTGGCAGCTTTCTACGCGACAAAATCCTATAATGGCACACGAAAAGCGTTAGAATTCTAGCTGAATGAGGTATCCATCTAACTGGGCTTACTATTTTCCTTCAGCGTCCCTTTTCTGCCTGAACGCGTTCGCTTGGTGTCTCCTGCGGAGACTATAGAATGGCGTGGGCAGAGCACGAAAGGCTAACAAATGTCGAGCTACACTTTTCGACAGTTAAGTGAGCGTCATTAAGGCGTTGTGTGTCCCGCTGCCGAGGAAGGAGGCGCCTGTGGCGACGCAGCGCTTCTCCTGTGTCTCTCGGGCTCGCGAGCACGCCAAATCCATATATAGAGGACTGCGGAGGAAACGGGGAGGGGGAGGGGGGCTGCTCTGGGTCGGCAGGACAAGGTTTTGCGAGCGGCTCAGCAGAGTTGACCTCGCCGGCGCTTCTAATGATTATCCGCGCTCCTAATTACCCGAAAACGGATCTGCGTGTCTCTTCGTGCCTACGAAGAGCGAAGAAAAAAATGCAGAAAAGAAAACCAAGAAAGAGAAAGAAGCTAAACTACAAAGCGTATCACTAATTAACAGCGTTACTCGCAGGCCCTTATCACCCGATACGTTTCGTTGGGTTGACGCAAGCGCCTACATCAGACTATGCAGTCTTTCTTTTCATTTTCCGTCGTTTATTTCTTGTTGCACGAATGCTTTGCAAGGTTCTTTGTACGCTCTCTCAGCAGCATATTCGTTGTGCGTAGCCACCTGCAGTGTAAATCTGGACTTAAACATTGTCTGTAAAATAAATGCGTTATTTTCTTTTACATGGTTTGACGATATATTCTAACTGCGTATATAAGAAGTTCGCACGCTAGTCTACTTATCGTAAGAAGAGGAGCCGGTCATTCCTGATGACGAATGACTCATTAGCGAAGGCAACAAGCCAATGACACACAGTTCTCACCAACGAAAAACTTTGTGAATTTAACCGCTTGTTTTAGCCTTGCAGACTTTCACGTAACAGGACATCAGTGCCAGCAGACTAGCACCGTTCACGTAATATGCCCAAAGAAATGTTAATATAGTAGTGCTTTCCAATGTGTTAATTTAAGCAAGCAATGTTAGAAGTTGAATCATTTGCAGCGCACAACAACAACACAATGTCATACATGAGCGCAAATCAAGCGCCGTCTTTTCTATTTCTTTCTGTCAACAGGGCCTGATGAACTAGAATTTATAACTAGAATAGACGACTGTCGGGCTATAGTTTGGTTCATGTCGAACAACTTTCTGTGTCAAGTTAAATAACTGTGCTTGTGTGTCGCTTTGACCCGTTGTCGTGCGCTGCATGTTGTTCAACATAAATCAACTAGCCAGACAGTCTATTCTTAGAAGTAGTTGATTAACGATCTCTCGTGGTCCCATTGCAAAGTATGCTATAGCGTTTCTCCTGCAGCTTACGAAATGCTCCGACTTGTTACATCATGACGAAAGATGGAGCAACGGTGTGCAGAAAGACGCGTAGGGAGCTCCTTAAGAGCGTCCTTTCCGTCTTGGATGACGCTAAAGCAGGGTGCGGTTTCTCTTGGCTTGGCGCCCGAATCAGGCGTTTGAAAAGGCATAATGTACGAATTCGGTAGGAGGGCGGCCTTCAACAAGCCCAAGCCCAAAAGTTGAGTCATCAAAAATTTGTTCTCTCATTTGCTACGGCAGCGTTGTGCCATAAGAGCGTCGCTATTTCGTGCTGCAAAATACAACGATCCTCGTAATGGTACCTCCAGAGAGTTCTACTCTTATATGAGGGGAGACGAGTGGGCTAACTGTTTTCAGTTCATGCGTCGTGCATATTTACCTTTTTTCTAAACACTATGAAGGCAGGCTTCGTTAGCCAGCAAGCGAATAAACGTGCCAGCGCGGCCGTTTTCAAAAGCTCATAATATAATAAACGTAAAATTAAAAGATATATACAGTGGCCACATGATTGCAGCGAGGCTAAGTGAACACGTATACATAATTGATGATACACCTTGCTGAAATACGTAGCATTCCTGGTGCAGTAGTTGACATGCGTCCACCTTCTTCACGACAACCACTCAAGTTTCTCGTTAAACTTCTACGATTTTACATTGATTTCTTCTGTGTAGACATAACTCGGCACCAAATTTCTTGATGTGCAGCGATGGCTTCTACAATGCGTTCTTTTGTTGTTCTCGAGACTTTTGAGCAGTGGCGTCACCTGAACCAAAGTAATTGGCCTCTTTTCACATCTTCGCAGTGCTGAGTCCGTAGCTTATCTGATGACTTCTGTGTATTTCTTTCTTCCTTTCTTTCTTTCTTTTCCCTTTTATCTCTATCTCTTGAGTGGTATAAAATACCACTGAGTCGTATAGAATACCACTCAGGAGCAATGACTTCTGAGTGGTTTTCTGGATCAACAAACGGGATACACAACGCGCAAGAAGCATGATCGTTTAAGAACTGTGTACAATCGGTCTTACGGGGTCCAGGTTTAGAGTGCCGGTTGTCGCAACGGGGGGAGATGCAGAGGAGCCGCTCGATGCCATGAAAGTCTGAGTCGCGCAGAACGCAATAAAACGAGGCTCTAAGCGAATAAATAGTAGAAGCAGTTCAAGAGGCCAGAGACAGGCTGGAAGGCTGACTTATTCCTTCAAAAGAAGCGTCTCATAGTGGTTTGGCGAACGACCTACATTAATTTTTTTTTTCTTTTACCCGAAGAAAGCGCTGCATTTGCCTCGTAAACTAACGTTAAGAAGAGAAGGCAGGTCGACGACTCCTTCGAAGTTGACTTTTCTTGTCCCCGCACGTGGGCATGGAAGACAGGCGATGAGAACAACGCCTCGGTGAACTCGATGACGTCCCGTGCCCAAGAGATCACGTCACGCCCCGCTATAAATCGTTTACCAACAAGATTACTGCAACAACAAGAGCACGCGGAGCTTCAAAGCAGGCTGCGTTTTGTAAATCGAAGCGGGAGAAAAGCCTAGCAGCGAAGACGGGTTCGGAAAAAAGAAGTCTCAGCTACACAAAAGAGTTCGAAGCCATTGTGTTCGCGGGATAACCGCAGCGTCGCGCGCGTCTCCTGTATTGTGCGTGCAAACCGAGCGCCTCCCTCTGTGAAACGCTGCGCCAACAGGCGCCATTGCTGGTGGGGTCGCGATGCCGAAGCTAACAGCGGGCAGCCACGCATCAAGTATGTGCTTGCGTGGCAACACACGAGCGGCGGGGCTCGTCGAAGTCACAATCGTCGTCGACGGAACAAAGGAACCCCCGTGTCTCTCCATCCCCAATATGTGCGCCAACAGAAAGAAAGGGGTGAAGACAGGACGACTGGAATTCGTAAGGGGGGTTTGGAGGCCGGGAGCCGTAACAGGACGCCGCGGGGAGCCTTTCTTCGGGGGCCTGCGGAGCTTCTCCCTCTTTGCTGCCAATTTAGTATGTCTTTCTTTGTGAGTGTGCGGGTGCGTGTCTGTGCGTGTGCGCGCGCGCGTGTGCGTGTGTGTGCGTGGGCGGGGAGGGGGGGTTTGCTCAGGGCGATTATGCGGTTCCCGTGCTTTCCTGTAGTCCTGGTTCTCTTCTCCGTCCACAACAGTACTTCTTCGATGCTCACACATATCTCCCAATAGCAACAAGCAGATGGGCCCAGAGACGAGCTGTGCAATGGCGGCAGTTCGAAAGAAGGCGGCTCGTGCAATGTCGTTCAGTTTACGCAATCTGTGTGCCTATGACAAACACCCGACGAAAATCGTCCAGGTGAGGGCTGGAAAGATTCGTTATGAGGAAGCGAGGCGGAAAGCAGGTGTTTGTGTGTGTGTGGAGGGCGGGGGGGGGGGTGCAGTGGAAGCAACGCTAAACCCCACTTCTCTATCTCCACTCTTTGTGCATTTCCGTTCATTCCTTGAGCTTACCCGCCGCGGGGTTTCTCGGAACGGATAGGAGGCCCCGCTGAGTCATTTATGCCTTTCAATGCATGGCGGCATATGCTTGCTGTCAGCGCCCTGAAAAGTGTTTCTTTCCATTTTTATGGATTCAATGTACCTTTTGCACTTAATTATTACGCCTTCGCTGCAAGAGCACAGTAGCCTGAATGCCACTGTGTGAAGCATGCAAAATGTTTTCCTATTATTATTATTATTATTATTAATAGTAGTAGTAGTAGTAGTAGTAGTAGTAGTAGTAGTAGTAGTAGTAGTAGTAGTAGTATTTTACATATAATGCTTAGGAGATGGCGCCTTTAAATGTACCTGGCTACTACTTTTCTCATAGAGATCAGCAAATAATAAAGGTCACAGGTCTGAAAAAAAAACACGCCAGAACTAAAACTCAACTCAGAGACACAGCAACTCAAAGTGTACTTTCAATGTGGCTTTAGTGTACTTATGTGACTGGAAGCCGTTTGTTTACTGTAAGCAGGGAGCTTTAGCCTGCAACCTGCAATAAGATTTGTCAAAAGGCGTTGGGAGACCGTGAGGCAACAGATTTAAGCGAGATTTCGCCTATGTGAGAGAGACTGGTCTGCTTCGAGACAAACGAATCAAGGTGGTTATAACGACATCGCCTCCAATTTAATGACGAGGGACCCATTAAATTTTAAATGAAAAGGAACCTTCAACATCGTCGCACACTGCCAGCAGTGATCGCGAAAGTACACCTTTTATTTCTATCTCAAATTTGTATCGTAAACAATTTAGATCGTTTTCTAAGTGATTTAGCATTTCGAATGTAGGAGCTAGAACGTCTTTCCTGTTACCTGTTTCTTATTTTTATTTTATTTACTTTTGCTGTTTCTTTGCCCTCTTTCCAACCCTTACATCCCTCACCCCAGTGCAGGGTAGCGTGTCGGTAACTCGCCTCTGGTTAACATCCCTGCCTTTCCCTCTCTCTCTCGCTCTCATTTCGCTATATTTTGCTCTAATGCCTCCACATACTGATACGGCACCAATACAAACTTAAGAAGTATGCGAAAAATGACGATATGACGGTCATCACGAATCGTCTTCGTCGCGCCGATACCAGTATCTGGCTCTTAATCTGCAGTCTCTTGACTGCAGTATATAAAAAGCGACAACGGCGAAGCACGTCTCCGAGAAACGGCACTTCGCCAAATGGGCAAGCTAAGGACAGGAACAGCTGTGCCGTATCACACCCCAAGTCGTTCACTTTGTGGTCGAAGCCCACTTATTTTCTTTCTATTTTTTAAATACTTGACCACGACGGCCTGCAACGACGCGGCGAGTGACTCATGCGCACAGCCGAGGTCAACCACACGCCAATCGCGTCTGTTTCACAAGTGTTCAAGGTTTCGGAGATCCTTCATGGCGGCTTCGAATAAAAGACAGGGAAAGGTAACTGCATTGTTCTTGGACGAGCTATGCGAACTTTACGGCGTCTGCGAAATAAACCGTGCGAAATCTTCCACATATTGTATACTATACTTCCTTTGAAACTGAAATGCTTGCCTTCTGGGGTGCAATAAGCGAGGCACTGTGGCTAGCAGAAGTAGCAGACCCACCCCTAAGAAGTTTTCAAATCACGATTGGGCATTACGTGATGGAACTGTTACCACACATTTTAGACTGAGGTGTACTTATGACTAACGAACAGCCTGAACTAGAAACAACGGCGATGTTTGTGCAAGCTGATGCGAAAATGGAGTTCGAAACCAAAGTGGGGGAAGGGGGATGGGAGGTTTGTCACCTTTGCACACGATGTTACATGCAGGACGTTTGCGTGAGACCAAAATTTTAGGAATATCCATGGCCTCATAGCAGCTTAAGACAGCGTTAAGAGCGCTGATGTGGCTTTTGAGGTAAAGCTTTATTTTGAGGTTTTCTCTAGCCGTCTGACTGGGCCTTCTCTACGTGCCCGAAGCTGCGTTTACGTGAATGCGACAGAAGCGTGTCGCATTCTTTAGCGCATCCCGGTAATTACGACACGACAGCGTTCACATGTGGCGCATTCCCCTTAGTCCGAAACAAGCTCAATGCGATAAGCCAGCGTTTACATGCGCCTCGACAAACGACTTATCCCGTCTCGAATTACCTTCACCTGTGGCACCAATGCGATTCACCTTCCTGGCACTTTACTGGCGTTTACATGGATGCGACGCGCTAGAAATGCGATACGACGCGCCACTTGTTGCATTCATGTGAACGTCGCTACATACGCTTGCAGAGAGAGAAAGAGAGAGCAATAGAAACGCCAGGATGATTAGCCGAGGCTCTGTAGTTGGCTACCCTAAAATGACGGGCGAGGGGAATCGGGTTAGAATAAAGGACGAACACAAGGAGTCGAGAAATAAAATTATAGGCACTCTGGAGTTACTTATTGTTAGCTCGTCTCTGTCGTATTGCGTTTTTGTTGTTTGCTGAGGTTATCATAGCTTCCTTGTTTTTTACACCTTTACTCGCACCTTCGTGTCAATTATCCCCGTTCTTTGCATTATCTTTAACTTCTCAGTGGCTGCCTGACAGTTCAGGCGTACTTTTTCAAAGGTGATACACTTAGGATGGCCGTCACATGTCCCTTTCCTGATTGGTTTCATTTGTATTACAATGAGACCGCTGCCACTACCACTACTTATGCGGTTATAAACGAGATTACGTAACCACCCGATCTATTGCCGAACAAATGCAATTGCTTGATCAATCAGCGAAATGTGCTGCGTCTTGCTAGAAGCAAAACAGAGTTTAATAGGTGTGTGCGAATATTCGAAACTTCAGAATAACAAATCGAATAGTGTCCTATTCAATTCGGTCTTTGAACTGAATAGTGACTATCTGTAAATGTGAATATTTTCTAATGCATTTAGAATATTGCAACGCGTCAACGCGCGCAAATAAACGTAAAATTGGAGCTACACTACGGTAAATTTTCGCCACCGCGGGCGTAGTATAGACATAGAACGTTAACTTGCGTAGTGGAGCAGGCTACGCCACTTAGTTAGCCATACTTTACAGGCTGTACAGCGATAATTCGCACTCTTAAAAGCCCTGTGCATGCGCAGAAACAACTTGTTTGTTCCTAATGCCCCGTTTGTACTTTTTTAATAAACAATGCTACACAACGTACTATGCAATGACAGAAACTTGCTAATAATGACAGAAACTTGGATAATACTAGGATGTGAACATCCTTTTGTAGTAGTTGTGATAACGACTGTTCAATATTCGGAAAGTATTCAACATTCGATTCGATTCGCTTCTGGCATTATTCGATTCGTATTCGATTCGGTCTCGAAAATTGATATTCGCAAACCCGTAGAGTTTAACTATATGGAACTGCGTGCACGAAATTCTTTAGAGGTAAAGTGCTCTCCCGCCCTTATGGGAAAGGGCCAGAAGGCCACATGTTATCTCTTACAAAATATTAGTTAACGTTCTTTGACTTCGATGGGTTGTCGAGTCTGCAAATGAAATGTAGTAACGCGTCCGCAAAAGAACGTCGTTGCGTTCGTCAGCCAGTCTGGACTCGGCTTCCAAACCGAAGAACCCTGCGAGCGGTGGCTACGCACGGAACCCATCGCAAGTCATTTGTGGCGAAGACCTGGGTAAAGTCAAGGTTAGGCTTCGGGGCCCTCGTTAATGAGCGTTTCGCGCGTACTGTTCTGTGGTCGCTTTTATCCTACATCGATAGTCCTTTGACTGTCATCGCGAATTTCGACGAGGGGCTGAGTAAACAACACCCGTCACAGCTGGCTACCCTCCGCTGGTCCTTATCACTCTCGCTCTCGGGCACTGCGGATAGGGATAATTACTGGAACCCGGCTAACGCGCTCCATGGCAGCGCCTGCACGTTTACCCTCCCCCTCTCTCCCTTCTTTTCGCGGTGATCGGGGACCTTTTCGGGCTGCGCTCAGATGCATTCGAAGGCGACAGCCGCAGGAAAGCACGACTGCGTGCGAAATAATGCGGATAGCAACAAGAACCCGAACGGCAGGCCCAGACGTTGCGGCACCACCAATGCAGCTTCGGAGATGTTCGCTTTGTAAAGAGATGGAGTGGGTGGAAGGGGCAAAATGAAGGGAGGGGACATGTCGTGAGTCACACTTTTCTGCCCGACCGTGAAGGTTCTCCATGACCTTGGGGCGGCCCACTCCTAGCCGCCCTGCACGCACGGCCACGCTGTTGCTGACGGCCACTGAGCACAGCTGCGGCGTAACTGTGCGCGCTCACCAGCACTGTCACCTGCAGCGTAGGCAGCAGTGCGGCGACCGACAGCGAAGTGTGGACGCACGATTTCTTAGCGCGTGCGAACAGCAATGCTTTCTTTTTTTTCTTTTTTCGCGCAGTGTGTGCACAAACGACCCCAATTTTCGACCCCCCACCCCTCAATGCGGCACCCTTGTGCTTGTTGCCACGTCTTTAAGCTCTGTCTCCTCCCCTAGCTGCAATATCCCCGGGTGCCCACCTCTTGGACTATCTTATATACATACCTCCTCTCGTTCTCTTCTTTTCTTATTTTTTGACAGAAGACTCCCCTACCCATTCTTGCTCCTCAAAACCCCCATTATGTTCTTTTTCAGAGCTCCCATATTCCTCTGTTGCAGGGGAATTGTTTGGTCGCGGTCTCCTGACATCTCATGGGTTTACCTTCTCCCAAACTTCTCGCACAATCACCTCTTCTTTGTCGTCGTCGTCTTCTTCTCTGTTCATTTTTTTTTAATTCTTGCTGTAGTTCATGTGCCGCTCCTGTTCGTTCCTTCATGGACTCAAACACAGGTGGGCCATAGGTGCAACACAGCAAGCGTTCCCTGACACCTGGCTTATTTCATTAGGCGTTGTGTCCTCTGTATTCACTACGTGATATTCACCTGCGTGATACTCTTCAAGGGATACAACGAAAGGAAAGAAAGACCCTTGAAGACGGGGGTGGGGGGGGGGGGGGTCAGAATAGAAACAAAGAAATTATGCGGATATAACGCAAATGATGGAATCGATGTGAAGCGAAGATTAGTGAAGCGGTTAACAAATTGCCATAGAAGTTGTACAACTGAATGCGATGCATGCGATATTCTGTATTTTCATGCTCTAGTTAAGCCCAAGCTTAATTATGCATCTTCAATTTGGGATCCCCATGTCAGTTCACTTAACCTCAGCACAGAAGCTATTCAGAACCGTGCAGCACGTTTTATTTCACCGAACTACTCGCGTACAGCAAGAGTCACTTCAATGAAATTCAATCTTGATTTGCCTCACCTATCACATCGTCACAAAATGTCACGTCTTTGTCTATTTGATAAAATCTATCATTACAATCTCACTTTAAGGGATCTTTTTTGTTAACACCATTGTTCATTTCTTCCAGAAACGATCATCAGTTCAAGGTTGACGTGCCATGTTGCCGTACTAACCTTCATTTCAATTACTTCATTCCTACAACAAGCCGCGACTGGAACCACCTTCCCGCTTCCGTTGTTTCAATCATCAATGCCAATGAATTAAAAAGAAGTCCTAGTTAACAACTTGTTGTAACCCTACTATGCTGCTACTATATATATATATATATATATATATATATATATATATATATATATATATATATATCACCCACGCCTCTGTGTAATGACTCGGCCCTGAAGGATAATAACTGAAATGAAATTAAACCTGATGTAGTATTTATGTTTAAGCATCGCACAGGTCACAACTTACAGCTCATGCAATGTTTGTGTTAATGAACGACAGCGTTCACAACCTACGTCGAAATGCATAGCAGTAGAGCACATGCAAATGTACGTTGTGAGACGTCGACGATGTCGCGTGCACGAAGACGATGCGTGATGTTTGTCAAGGGTAGATGATGTGTATGCACAGAGAAGTACGACGCAAATATAAGTACATCTAAGTGCCACAGCAAGGTCATTGAGGTCTTCTTGATAGTGTAAGTGCATGATATAAATGATAGAATCCGGCACCAAACTACGTCTATGTAAGCTATGTAACACGGTCCTAACGTAACATGTGACGTAACAACGGGTTCAACGCTGTCTAGCGAAGTCGTTTGGTAGAATAATCGTACAATGTCCTGGCCAAAGATGCAACCAGTGCAGCGAGAATTGAAGCAACAATAGTCTTGCAGGAAAGTATAAACACAGCTTCACTAACCTTCTAATGAACTATATGTTTCTGAGATTCACTTTTCGCGCACGCGATGAGTATCTTCCAGTTAGGGTCTGTGCAAAAAAATACAGGGAATTTTTTTTTCTTCGCAGTCAGTACAAGACGAACGTGGACTACTTGAGATTTTATTCCCCAAAACGCATATTTGTTCTCACACACATCGGTGACTGGTTTTAGTTTTGTGAGACTATCCATCGCGGCTGCCTGAAGGTAATTTACTTCGCTACTCAGCTCGGCCGGGCTAAACGTCGCTCCAATTATATCCAATCGAATAGTTCAGGTACCGCTGACACGGGAGCCACTAGATAAGGCGCTCCGCTACCCATTCAGTGTTGGAAAGCCTTTGCATCTTATGCCTTTGCATCCGCTCTTCCTCAGCCGCTGCTTGTTACCGAAAGGTTGCACGAAAAGTCAGCGCCTTTCGAGATTACGTATTCCAATATTTATAATAACCTGTCACGAGCCGTCCATCCAGGATTATTTACGGACGTACTCGACATTAACAAAGTTGCCGCTGTCTTGAAACCTTGATGACCGCTTCGACTGAGCCAGCCCCTGCAGCCTCCGCCTCTCGACCCGCGTAAAAGCCGCAAGGGAGAGGCCCCGATACCAGGACCGCCTCGTTGTCGTCCCGGTCATGCCGTCAGGAAGTTGACGTCCCGGGCTGTCGCTTCGCCCGTCCACGCGACCGGCGCGAATCACTTCCCGCAGCGTCACACCTTCCCCCCCCCCTCCTTTCTTTGTCTCGTCTCCCGTGCACCCGACTCCTACCGCGATGACCCACCTCACGAATAGGGCAGCCGCCAGAGGGCCAGCGGGCGGAGCTCGCGCGACGGGTCCCTCGGGACCCTGAGGAGCAGCCGACGGCCAAGAGCCGTACCGATTAATGCTTGACCGCAAGCAATCGTTTGTCATGGAAGAGGCGAGCGAGAAAGGCGAGGCCCGGCGACCATTTCCGTCGCTGCTGCACCCATCCCGGCAGAGCAGGAAGATAGATGACGTGGGAGGGAGGGAAGGCGCAAGGGCGCTGCAAGCACGGGAAGGTGAGTCCAGAGGCGGCACCCCCCCCCCCCCCCCCCCTCCAAGGTCGTTACCTGGTCACCGGACGCGTGCCAGAGCTGGGGCGCTGCGCGCGCTTCGCTGCCTGCAAGTTCGGAACCCGTCTTACCGTGCCGGGGCGCAGGCAAAAGAACCAGTCGACGACCGCGATTCTACCGGGCCACTCCAGAAGTTCGCCAATTGCCTTATTGCCTCTAAACACGAGCGCCAGTCGCCATCCTCTGCCAACCGTGCACCTTAGCCCTCCTCTTCCCGATCGTCCTTGCCCGCGTTTATAGCCGGCCGTTTAAGCGCTCGCTCTTCCGACGGCGATAGAATCCTCCAAAGACGGGCTGATGCAAACACAGCCGCAGTCTTCGGAAAGGCCGCGCTGTCTTCTCTCGGCATCGGTGAATGGGAGGGACGGCAGAATGTGGGGAATATTATTATTATTATTATTATTATTATTATTATTATTATTATTATTATTATTATTATTATTATTATTATTATTATTATTATTATTCGCGTGTGCGCAAAAACCACGGTGACCGACCCCCCAGGGTCGAATCCTTACAATGCCCGAGGGATCGTCACCGGGGCTGCTCAGCGGGCAGCACGAACACGCAACACGAGAATGGAAATGATAAAAAGAGTCCGGGGCAAGAGGAAGAAGAGCAGCAGGTGCTCTACGGTGGTACTGCAGTATACCACGTGCTATGTGCACAGCGTGGTAAGGCGCATCCCCCCACCCATTGCGCGAACGAGGCACGCAGCGTGCGCGCGGAGTTATTGCTCCACGGGGAGCGCGCGCCAGCCACGGGCGAGCCGTCGAGACCTGGAGGTGAAGGGAAAGAGGTGGGCGTGGAAACGGCACTACCTATAAGCGCATCTTCGAACGGCAGAGTAGCTCCATCGCGAGAAAAAAAAAGAGAGAGAGAGATAAGATAGAAGAGGAAGAGAAAAGGGAGGCGAAGTCCAAGATAAGAGATTAAAAGCAAAGCGTCATTAGGCGCGAGGGACGAAGCAAGAAGGGCCCCAAGCGGTCGAGCTGGCGAGGGGTCAAGGTGTCAGCACGCGCAGATTTTCTGTCCGCCAAGAATGATGGGCTCCGGCCGCCGGCGTGATCACGCTCACCGGCCTCTGCAGGAACGAGTATGTGCTAGAGTACGAACGCCGAGGATGCGGGATGAAGAGAGGGAGAGAGAGGAAGCCGCTATACGGCCACTGCTGCTGTTGGTACCGCTGGGCGAGCCCCGTCCAACAACAACAACAACGCCCGAGCGCACCTCGTGGCAGAAGCCAGGGGCGAGGAACAGGTCCTAGCACGCTTCCCATTGGTCGTGCCTTGTCGGTGCATGTATTATTACTGCTTTCTGTATACCCTCGTAGTCCTTCCGGCGGCGTATAGTACGGTGCATACATACGCAGATCGCCCTCCTATATATTGCTCCTATTTTCTTCCTGCTGAGGCCTTCTCCAGTGGCCGTTCTTGTTGATGCTGTTGCCTGCCCCTCGTTTGACCTTGAATGCTCAGAGGCACCGGTAGGGGCCACCTACGGCAACCAGATCTCTGCGCTGTTTTTGCACACCAGGAGCTGCGGCGACCGGCTATAGCTTCTCTGTTTAAATGATTAGTCCGCTCGCTGTCTTCAGCGTCAATTTGTTCTTTGTCATATTGCCCTCTTTTTCTCTCTCAATAAGCTCTCCATATTCAATCCAACCCTTTTATTTATGAATAATTCTGTTGTTATCAAGTTCTTCTGACCATAAGGACCTGTGCTGCACGCTATTCGAACAGCCTTTAACGATGTATATCGCTCTTTCTCCTATACAACGTTAGGAAACTGCACAAAATCGTCTCATTCAGTAAACTGCACTACACTCCCGCGGTGATGCGTCATTGGGGATTCCCTTCTGCCTGCTACAAACGTGTGCGCGTGCGCTTTCAGGAGCAATTATATTTATTTATTTTCGGGCGTTTCGTGGTGTATATACAAGGTGTCCCAACCATCATGCACCAAGGTTTAAGGATATGCAAATGCCACGTAGCTGGACAGAATGAAGGTAATGCTGTTTTGCCGTCGCTTGGAGATACTCAAATTATTATTATTTCTTGCATTCCACCTAATTACATAATTAGTGTTAATAATTTAATTAACTTCTTCGATATTATAATTAGATGAAAAGAGCCAATTAGAATATTGCAGAGCAACATGAAAGACTCCCGATACAGCTTTCTATTGCTCAATACGGGCTACACAAAAGCGTTTTTCCGAGAGTGAAAGAAGTCCGCGAATACATGCAAAAATTGCCGCGCGAGTGGCCGTTCGAGGCACCTTGCTTGTATTCGCGGGCTTCTTTCACGCTCGGAAAAACACTTTTATGTAGCACGCATTGAGCAACAGAAAGCTGTATCGCGGGTTTTTCATGTTTCTCTATAATTTTCTCATTGATACTTTTCATCGAATTTTAATATTTGAGAACTTGATTGATTAATTAATACTTATTATGTAATTAGGCGGTATGAAAAAGGAAAATAATCTGAGCATCTCCAAGCGACGGCAAACAACATTACTTCGGTTCTATCGAGCTACGTGACATTTGCATATTTTTATGTCTTGGTGCATGATAGTTGGGACACCCTGTATACGTACACTAACTCATAACCTTAATGTACTGTGCCGCATGATAGCCCTGTATACGTACCCTAACTCATAGCCCTAATGTACTGTGCCGCATGATAGCCCTGTATACGTACCCTAACTCATAACCCTAATGTACTGTGCCGCATGATAGCCCTGTATATGTACACTAACTCATAACCCTAATGTACTGTGCCGCATGATAGCCCTGTATACGTACACTAACTCATAACCCTAATGTAGTGTGCCGCATGATAGCCCTGTATACGTACCCTAACTCATAACCCTAATGTACTGTGCCGCATGATAGCCCTGTATACGTACCCTAACTCATAACCCTAATGTACTGTGCCGCATGATAGCCCTGTATACGTACACTAACTCATAACCCTAATGTACTGTGCCGCATGATAGCCCTGTATACGTACCCTAACTCATAACCCTAATGTACTGTGCCGGAGCGGTCAACACCCCTGCCGCGAGTGTAGTGCTCTTGAAGCCACGGTCGCGGCCTTTCGGCTACATTGCAATGGATTGTCACGTTTCGTTCGGGTCAGGCCCGAGTCGGCATCAGACACTCTGTAATCTTCTGGGTGCCTTTTTTCATTTCTTTCTGTGGGCTCCAATGGGCATTGCTTCAGTGCCTAATAGGAAGATGCGTTTTTGCGCATGCGTTGTAATGTCACTGCCCCCGTTTTATGCGCCTGCGGAATAAAGTGGATCTTACCCGTATTACCTTCTGTTATCGAGTCGCTGAGTCTCCCTTTCTCAGCACTAGAGCAACAAATCACAAATGAGATGCTGCAGGGGGAAAACCATAAAGCAAGGCTTGACCGCCCTCCTTTCACCAATGCTCGACCAAGCTTTGCACATAAGCCCGAACGTAGTATAAATAAATTACGCAAACCACATGCACATAGAAACCAGGAAAAAAATAACAAAGACGTTAGGCGTGGAACTACCGGCTTGCATGAAATGGTTTGAACGGGTCAGGAAGGTAAGGCTTAGCGAATAAGAATAAACAGCGGAGGGCAGAGAGGGTTGCTTTACTGTTGCAATAGAGAGGTCGACAGCGGTATTGGTTCCGACGTTTATGGTTCACTATATTTCACATTTAGCCAGTGCTGCTTTTTCTCGATGGATGGTCTCGTATAGCCTCACCCCTTTGCCGGCATCTTGTTGTGGTTCTAGCTATTTGTTCCGCCCGAAACACTTATTCCTTGGACGTAGCTCGGGAAAAGCGCTGCGCCGCAGAGTTCCGCTATACTGCAACGCCGTTATCGGCCAACCAGCGATCTCCCCTCTTCTTTCTCGGTCGCCCGTGCACCTTAAAGCATGACCCTCGGCTGTAAGCCGATGTGGGCCCCGCCGTCTCGTTCACGGAAGAGCACTGCCGACCTGTCCGCCGGGTCAAGCATCGTCTGCCGTTGCAGACGCCTCGAGCCGGGGGCGAAATCTGTCTGCAAAGAAGCACCTACCGGTTCTGGCAGTGACGCCATGGTTTCATTCTATCATCGACTAAGCAAGCACCGTGGCGACAGTAACGACAGTAGCCTTTGGGAGAACCCGCTTAAGAGGATGGCACGTCGAGCAGACGTGCCATTTTTGCTTTTAGATAGACGTGCAGACGTCTATCTGAAGCGTCGCTATAGTCACTATCACTCCAGTTTTTCCACGTTGGTGGCGCACTGATGGTGCCCTGAGCGATGTCTCACTATTGGGGCGACACTGTCGACCTGTGGGAGAGAGCGGCGAAAAAGAAGAGACGAAGCCAACGTAGCGATGCAAAGCCAAAGTTGCCAAGATGAAAGGAGGCAGAGTTAAGGGAACAGGCAGCTGAAGCACAAAGGCTCGTGACCGCAGACCTCTTCTTACGCGAAGCCCCACATGCCGCGCTAAAGTGCCGTGGACGGTAACAAAGAAAGAAACACACAGGAGGGAGGGCATTCGTGTCTATGTTTCAATCGCAGGGCTAGGCTATATCTTGCGAGAAACTTCTTCGGAAGACATGACCATCACATGATGCGGTAATAATTTCAATGCACGAGAGTGTAGGATAGGCAAAACATCTTTACGTTCCCAAACAGCAATCGTAACAGTGGTATCCGAATAAGAAATAAAGGCGTAATGAATCTCCGCAGGAGAGTCTGTAGCATACGTAGGAAACCAGGCAAAGTCAGACGGACGAAGGCCGCGCTTGCAAATTTACCTGTTTCTGCGGACATTCAGATGTATCGTCGTCATCGAGGTGATCGGCCCAAATGACGCCAATGGAAGCGAAGGAGCTGCGGGGCGGTGGTCTAAAATTCTCCCATTGTCCTAAAGCACCTTGTACATATTCTAGGGGTTTTACGTGCCAGAACCACGATATGATTGCATGCCGGAGTGGGGAAATCCGGCGTAATTTTGACCAATCGGGGGTTCTTTAGCGCGCACCGAATTCACGGTAAACGGGCGTTTTTGCATTTCGCTCCCTTCAAAATCCGGCAGCCATAACCGGGATATGATCGTGCGCCCTCGGACTTAGCAACACGCGACTACGCCAAAGCGACTACGCCACAGCGGCGGTTCTCAATAACCGTCACCGAGGCGCATTTTGCTTGAACTGTTTTCAAACTGTAATTCTAACTCTGTTAGCTTTACCGACTACATCCGCACTCCTGCTCAACGAGGCTAATGTGAATAGAACTGAGGTGAATGGATCAGAGTGAGACAGCTTGAACGGCTGCATTTTGATAGACGTGAACGGTAGTTACAGGGCATTGACAACCTGATCGCTATCCTGTGCTCATTACTTGGCACACCCGGTTGTTTAGAATCGAACTTCGAAAGAACAACTGAGCCAGAACTGCCCTTGAGCCAGGTCAGCGGCCTACAATGCATTGAATGTGGCCCCGGAGAAAGAATGTATATATACATAAAGACAGTAAAGTTAACCAGAGTTAGTTCCGGTTGGCTGGCTGCCCGGAACCTTAATGTGCCTGGGCCCGTTTCAGCGGTCATATATTCGGTCGCCGAAACACTTATTGAATGAGCGAAACCCCTGAAAATACTAAAGCGCCTTGTAATCCCGGAACAGACCATGGCACTTCGTGCGCAGTATGTTACAGAAAGGCTCTTATATTAAACTTTCGTCCAACTGAGTGTGTCGAGAGTCTGCGCAGTATAGCGCTCGATCAAACCGCAATTTTAGCTATAGCGATTCGTCATATTTATCTTCGAGGCTAACAGAAACAAAGATTATCCCGAATAAGACTTTCTGTGCCTATTTTATTTATCATTCTGTGAAACGTCTCTGCACGGACAACTCGTACACATCGATAAAGTGTAGTTACGCCTAAAGATTAATCATGGCCAGTCCAGAACTGGTTGCACAGTTGGACGCTAGTTACGCTTTCTGTCGTTACTTTTTCGATCACATTCCACTTAATTGCTGCAATGTATGTATGTATGTATGTATGTATGTATGTATGTATGTATGTATGTATGTATGTATGTATGTATGTATGTATGTATGTATGTATGTACCGCCGTGGTTGCTTAGCGGCTATGGTGTTGGGCTGCTGCAGGAGGTTGCCAGGCCGCAGCGCCACGTGTGACAGTCGGGTAACAGCTAGGCGACGCCGGATGCTCGCCGAGCGAGTTCTTTGTCGGCGCCGAAGGGAAAGCGCGTCCTCCGCGCGGCTGGATTGTGATGGCTTTGTTTTAGGCTCGTACGGCAGTCGTCCTAAGTAGTTAGGCGTGCCTTTCATCTTCTTTTGTCCTCTCTCTCTCTGCCTCACTCTTGCTTCCCACTCAACTCTCCCTCACTCCATGTAGTTTTGCTTTATGTTATTCAGCGATAACTTATGAAGGCTTAGTCCCATAGCTCTGTGCATCTCTCTCTCTCTCCCCACTGCATCACGCCACCCTGACACGCAGTGCGACCGACTGCCGGTTGCATTGTCAGCGGACGACCAGACGGCACTCGCGCAGCCGTAATGACAACGGCGCGGCCTCGTTCTGCTAGTCAACTCACCGTCGTCCTTATTTTTATCTTGCTTCATTTCAGGCCGTTAGAAAAATGGGCTTCCAAGCCAACGCCAACGCTCTGCCTTACTTTTTGTCTCTGTTTTTTTTTTTTTTTTCACACAGAGCTGCTGCCTGCCCGCAAACGTTGACTATTCCTCTGCTTTCGCATGCGAATGTGCAACCGCATATGTTCATGAATATCCATCGTATGGTAAAGCTGAAGACAAAGCTTACCGCGGCTTAGGTTTATCTGGGAAATTGGTGGTTACGGCGTGACTCTCCACGCGGTCGGGCGTGGAAGGCTGCCCCGAATGCCAAAATGTGCGGAGCGTGGGCTTTCGTCTCGCTACTCTGGAGGGTCGTCTCTGTACATAGCATTTCTGGCAATTACGTGCATTATCCGCAGAAAAAAAAAAAAAAAAAATATGTCCAAGTCAAACACTGCGAACACATTCCGTTCAAGCAAGCATGCATGGGAATTGCAGCCGTTTGCTAGAGAACGCGGGGCAAAAGAAGTGCTTTTCAGTCGAACGCACACTCTGGTAAGGCCAGTTCGATATTGGTCGTACCCACTGCGCTGATTCGGTGGAAATGGTGCTCTGCTGTGGAGCGCGAGGTCGACGGTTCGACTTCCGGCAACGGCGGCCTGTTTTCATTGGAGGCGGTATGCAAATGCGCTTACGCGTACCGAAATTCGGCGCACGTTAAGGAACCCCGGGTTGTCAAGATTCATCTGGAGGCTCCCACTACAGCGTCACACTCGTAGCTCTTGTCTCTAACACTGAGACATCAAACTAAATCAGTTAATCAATCAATCAATCAATCAATCAATCAATCAATCAATCAATCAATCAATCAATCAATCAATCAATCAATCAATCAATCAATCAATCAATCAATCAATCAATCAATCAATTTAGTTCTCAAACTAAGTATTGACAGAGAAGAAATAACTGTTTAATAACGCAGGCTTGATTCGATCCTTTGTAAAAGATAGCCAAAAAGTCTTCTTCAAACAGCTTTATATAGTGACAAGCCACTAAGATAACTTGCGCTCGGTTAGGCGTGCTTTTGCCAACACCTTAATCGCCGCTACTGTGGTGACTGAGTAAGAAATTGGGCCTAAGCTGTTGCTCACGTGACGTGGCTTAAGAAGACGAATATTTAAAAAAGAACGTTTAAGGGCTTCGCGTTGCGCGTTGCTTTAAGAGTGAATGCTCTTGTCTTTTTACCGTCGGTGTGACAACTTCTCCATTCTCTTTTCTTTTTTTTCCTTTGACGTGAGAACGGTAAGCTTTAAACCCTAGGTCAACTCCTCGCCCTCACATCTCATTTGCATGCCAAATGTGCTTCCACACATTGCATATATAGGATAACCGAGCAGAATTCAATAAAACGCAAAAAAAGAAAGAGAGGAAAACAGTCGTTGAAAGCGTATTGTATAAGATATTGCCTTCGTAAACAAGGCCCAGGGGCCACTATATCAGGACGTTTATACTACATGCGTCACCTGCCTCGAAGCGGGCTTTGCCTGTGGTTGCCTCTACGAGAACACGGGTTTCTTTATGCCTTCGGATGGGACCCTTTATGGGGGCGCTGCGTAGGAAGCAAATAAACCACCCCCTCGCGTATTCGGGTCGCGGGTGGTTTGGCATAGGACATTAAAAGCTGCCGCACGCACTCGACGTCGTAAAGCGAATTTTGATCCCTGGCTGCAAGGCTTCGCCTCGTTTTCTTTTTTAAATCTACCGGCAGGAAGTCGTAAGCTTCAGTAGAGTACCGACGTGGTTGTTGGTGCATCTTTGACGAACGAAAAAAGAAGAAGAAATGCAGCACACACACACGAAAACGGCGACGGAGGCGGATACGACACCACAGCGCTGAACTCAAACCGTTTTTATTGGAAAAGAGCGCGATATATTGTAGCATTGTACTGAAGAACACGAAATACTGCTGGAAGTGTGAGTCAAGGATGTAACTCTTTTATTGGGCGAACTGGAGAAAGTCGAGCTGTACTCGAAGAACAACGATATAGCTAGCGGTGAGCAATTGCTGCCGGTTGTCGAATCTGGACTCAAAGGTCAAGTACATACGCTATTTATGCATGACTCATCGTACACTCCATTGTAATTGCTGGTGCACGCTTACATTCGAAGACATACAGTGCTATTCGCGGCGTGTTCGCAATCGGATCGGACACAGGCCTGCACCTTGTTGCAGAATTTGTGACAACAGGTCGAGAAATTTCGAATAATGGAGGTTGATTAGCACCCTGTGCCAACTTCAAAGAGATGAATAAATTAAATTATGTGATTTTACGGGCCGACACCACGATATGATTATGAGGCATGCCGTAGTGTGGAGTCCGGGTTAATTTTGACCACCTGCGGTTCTTTAACGCTCAATGAATGCACGGCATACACGAGCCTGTATAAACGACCATATATAGGTGTCAAATCAGCGTGGGTACGTGGTATGGAAGGGGTGCTGTGGGAGGGAGGGGATGCGGTCGTGCGGTCACTATAAATGTGAATATGCCCCCGAAGAGACCTATACGCTGTATGTAACGTGCATGGTCAGTAATAAAAACAAACCCTGGCTGAAGTATAAAGCAGTCTCTTAACGAAAAAGTCGCTAAATCTAGCAAATTTTTAATCACCTTAACGACAATTTAACCTTCTTGGAGTTTTTCAGGGACGTCAATAGCCCGTAAATTGCTCTAGCCAAATTCCTCGAGCGAGTTTCGACGGAGGAAGTAGATAATTTATTACAGGATAGACAGAGAGGTCGGCCTGGCCTGCTACTTTTCAACGTGGCAAGGAGAGAGGACATGAAAGAATGACGAAGGATTATCATGAGAAAAATAGCTGTCGTAGCTGTTTTTTCTGGCGTGCGGTCGCACATAAGTGGTCCGAAGTAGCTCCTTCCCAGAATGGTTACCTTCCGATGCCTACCAGCGCCGTCCACTGTGGCGAACCTACGCGGAGGGTAAGGGAAAAGGGGATATAGTAAAAGATGGCGCCATTTCGACCAAGGCTGCGATGTTCACATCCTTGTTCAGCACAAATGCAAGAAAAATGGGATGGCGAGTATATACTTAATTCAGCGAGAAATAACCCGATTATCTACACTGCAACACATTTAACAATTACTTAGTTTTCTCTGACCTAAGCTGCCGGGAACGACTGAACGGTATGTCCGTATGTGAATCGAGGAAATGATTATACGCTAATATACATAGTCAGAGAGCAAGAGAGAGAGATAAAACGCAGAAAGGTTTACAAGTTTAACGGTCCGGTAGGCGACTCTGCGCATGAGGGATGTATACAAAGTCAGTGTTTCATTCTTGTCCTCTGCTGAGTCCAGGCCGAGCCTAGATTAACCTAGAATTGTCTACTACTCAGGAATGTTATGAATAGTGGAGGTAGAGTTAAGAAACACTGTGTATGGCTGTGCGTACAAAAGAACCCAATCAAAGTTTAGGTTCTGCCCGTCTTGCCCATTTCTGCCCATTTTTTGTGTATAAGCCATTGTGTGAACATGTGCTGTATTGCAGAATTCTTTGATATCTTCCTTCCTTTCTTCTTTTTTTATTGTTGTTTCTTCTTTTTTTTGCATTGTAACAAGATGACGCTTTGCTTGTTTCCACCTTTTTTATTGTTTTTTTTCTTTCTTGTGTTTCACATGTTATTGGGTTGTTAAACCCTTTATGTACATCCCACTCCTGTCTAGGGCCTCTAAAACAGGCTGGCAGTACAAAATAAATAAATAAAAATAAAGAATATAGCCGTGTTAATTGTTTTTATTGGTGGTTTCGACGCTGGAATGCAACGCCTGGGCTATATATATAACAGACATGGAAGGGCTCAGAATTGTGACGACCTGAGGCTCATTTAGGGAGACCAGTCGAAGGCCACTAGCGCTTTCACCTTAATCGCGTCCACGTTAGGATACCGCCGGATACTCAGTTTAGCAAAACATGCATCGCCACTCGACCAACGCGACGGACCACGTCGAGTTTCGCTGACCGTCGATTTGAAAACACTAAGCTGCTTACGACCGCTATTTCTAAAGCACTCTTTGCTAGCACGGTTTACCCATTCAAACAGAGGAGAACAAATCATTGAGCAAAAATTGTTTCAGGGCAACTTAAGCACATTACCGCACACATGAACATAAAGAAAGAAAAAAAAAGGAAGAAAAACGGTTCTGCAGGTTTCGTGCAGAAGGCTTAACGGGGCAGTGACCCTTCCAGCATTATTACTAGCAGTGTAGCAGTGCATTCTGGCTCGGCAAAGCGTCTGCCCGCCGCCAGCCAGATGTAGCGGCACAACGAAAGAGTACCCCACGTGACGAAGAGGGGCCTGTCAAGCGCAGTTCCAGCACGACTGCGGG
Organism: Dermacentor andersoni; assembly: GCF_023375885.2. Classification (NCBI taxonomy): domain Eukaryota; kingdom Metazoa; phylum Arthropoda; class Arachnida; order Ixodida; family Ixodidae; genus Dermacentor; species Dermacentor andersoni. The sequence goes on from NC_092819.1 coordinate 31,646,224, forward strand.
GAGTACGTGACACGAAGCGCGTTCTCCCGAGCTCCGCCTCATTTCGCGACCCAAAATTAGGGAAGAGGGCATTCCCCCCTTCCGACGACGCGCGAAGTGGTAAGGTGAAAGGGTTTCGATGGGCTGGTGGGAGACTCACGAAAGCGAGGTAGATCGTTTACGAAGCGAGGTCCGCTTACAGACGGTAACAGCTGCTGTTCACGTGAAAATGCACGTGATACATATTGGTGAAGAGGGCTGTAGCGAGGTCGCTCGCTGTTTCCGGGGTCTTCGGGGACATCCAGGCGCGCCGCTAGGCTCATCTATGCCTGTGAAAAGTGGAGGCTGGAAGGGCAGCTACAGATTAGACGGGGAGCAGCAGAACGATGTAGGGACGGGAGTATGGCGTTATCCTTGCCAGGTGTGCGGGGCCTAGAAGGAGATAGCTCAGTTATAACTAAGTTCAGCAATCCCGAACTGACGTGTGTCGTTGGGCTGCATACCCGCACTGTGGCATGAGTACGTAATCGGCAGAGCGCGATAGTCATCCGTGTCCAAGGCAAACTAGTGGTGGAGAGGGTGAACACTTGGTAGCATCAGTGCTTGGTAGGCAAGTGCAAACAGTCGCTCAGAGATAACCCTTCAGCAGTAAAAAAACAAATTCCTTCGATCATGAAAACTGCATGGTTGTCCAAAAGTAATGAATGAAGCGAGCGTACTTGCGAACGAATAACTGTTGGATAGCCTACAAGAGCCAGCTTAGCATTGGGTTGTTGTACAATTTCCACAATGACGAACCATATGCGTCTTCAGCAGCTGACAAACAATAACACTGCACGACAGCATTTGGCTACCTACTAGACCGTCTTCGTAATATCTGTAAAACTAGCTCGAAACGACAGCAGCAGAGCTTTAATTAATTCGAAATATAGGGGAAGAAATCACGATGTTTTTCGTTGGTATTACACTTTAAAAAAAGTTTACACCGTTTGGGTTGTATCTTGTCCCCAAACAATAATCGTCATCTGTCTTGCCCGCATTTCCTTTCTTGAAACCTCGGCGCTCGCTACTTTCTTGTCGAGAATGCCGTGTCGAACTGATAACGCGCAAGCCGTTCGTGACTAGGAAGTACCGGGCTCGCAGCGTTAAAGAAAGGAAATGCGGGCAAGACAAATGACGATTATCATGTGTGGACAGAATACAACCCAAGGGGTGTAAACTGTTTTTAGAGTGTAAGTGCTGTTTGCCATAGGCTGGCCGCCTTTGAGGCAATAGTATGTCCAACATAACGCATGTGTGGCGTCCGCTATTACGAACTATTCTAACCTAAGCAAATTTTCGTAAGCACGGCACCAGCACCAACCCCCCCCCCCCCCAAAAAAAAAAAAAGTGCGCGGAACCGGCGCGGCTATCGGGACCGACGCCACTGCGCACCCACTCCGCCAAGCTTGATTCATCTGCACATGCGTGGAGCTCCGTACAGGGATCGAATCCTTGTCTGCTTTAACTCTCCACAATAACGAGCACCTGAGTCCCTGCTCAGATTGACCACACCCAAAGGGAGCCTTTCTAGGAATCTTTATGGTGGCCATCGTCAAGTACACAGGTCGCATTTAGAGGTAGAAACCACCGAGGACAGTTTACGACAGTCCTCTGCAATTCCGTTCGAAGACCTTCGCATGCATGTTTTTCGGGCAACTTTCGTAACGACAAGTTTTTGTAACTGTCGACCGAAAGGCCAAGGAAGGCTGAACTCAGGAATCCTAAACATTCCCTAGGAGCAACACCTTGATACGGCCACGTGGAATGATCGAAGGTGGCGAAATCGGCGGTCCTTTAGCGACGACGCCTGAAATGGGAAAAAGTAATTAATGTTGCGGTGAACCACGCGCCTTTCAATTGTGAAACGATTCTATCAAAACTAATGAGACGTATCAGATAAGAGAATAAAAGGAAGAAGCATGTCAATAATATTGATTAAAAAAAAAAGACATCAGAGAAGGAAATACGACTTAGATGCAACTAAGACGCCGATATAATTGAAGTACACCACTCTCCACGTTGAACATGTTCTTGGGCCGTGCGAACTCTTCCGCACAGAGAATTGCACATCGCACTGGGAGTTTTAGCCCCCGCTCGGGAGAGGGGAAGGGGGGACGTGTTGCTCGTCCTGCTTGACGAGCACGTTGGCTACGTCGTGTAGTCGCAACAAAGAAAGAAAGGAAGGAGAAAGAGAGAACAACGCTGCAGAAAAACCGTCTGTCTCACTCTCTGTATAAAAGGAATTATGGCCGAAACCCACATTTGATTCCTTTATTAATATTTATTTCGATACGTGCAGGTGTGCGTGCATGCGTATGTATGTATGTATGTATGTATGTATGTATGTATGTATGTATGTATGTATGTATGTATGTATGTATGTACGTATGTATGTATGTATGTATGTATGTACCCTGTCAGCTGGAGCAGCGCGCATTTATCGGTATACCCTTTCAGCCACGCTCCTCGCCTCCCCTTCTGAGATGTTGCTCTATTTAGCCACATTTACAGGCCTTGGCTCGAGTCCTTCCCAACGTTAAAAGACGTTACGAGCAGGCAACCCGGCGGGGGATATGCGGAAATTCGTTTCTTTTCCATTCTTTTTAATTTTCACTGCTTTTCATCTGTCCGTCTCGCATGCATAATTCCACTCACGTTCGCCTCTACTTCCTATCCAGTTATCCAGTTTTTTCTCTTTTCTTTTCCTTTACGTTTTATGATAATTCGGCGGCTGAGTAGCCGCGCGGTACTTTTGCGCAACACCGCTCTTAGCGACTCCGTGTCCATTCGTCCTTTCTTTTCGCGGGTGCTCCGTACGCTCCAATGCCGCGAGCAGGCGATGAGAGGGTCTACTGGCGTGAAGGTCAAGGGATACACGGAAGCAATGCGGCGACTGTCTCCGAATGTGTTTCACTACGCGCGCTGTGGCAAAAGCAAAAGCCCATAGGGCAGCATGGCGTCGCTGCCGCAGCAGCTGTGCGAGGCGCAGCTCCGAATTATCCCACCAGTCTCCGCTGAAACTACTTCTGAATACCCTCCACGTATACTCTGGGAGGTGTCCTTTTATATTGTCTGTGTTACGTGTCCGTCGTCTATGTCCTGCGCGCGTGATTTAATTTATCATCGCGTTCACCTGGGCTAGCGTACTAGGCGTGCCGACAGGCAAACCCTAGAAGTTTTCATTTTAAAAGAAGTTCTCTCTTGTGTACGTGTTCCCTATGCCTCACCAAGTTGTCTCTGCCTTCTGCTTCCTCTTCTATATCAGATGTGTTCATCGGCTATACTCTCGGGCAACTATCTGTGCCAATCAAGGGGACGTTACAGGGTCAGTGTTCTTGCCCCTGTAGACTATGGACACTCTCAGATGTATTCAATTTGTTTGTGCCGACAGATTGTATTCATGTCTCCTCTTCATTTCTACTCATCTTTTCTAATATTTTCCAACCTGCGTTGCAGAGTAGCCAACCGTACTGCTAATACGGTTAACCTATATACCCTTCGCCTGTTATTTTGTCTCTCTCTCATCAACACCAGACTTATCAACAGAGTCTCGAATAGGCGTGGAGGCCTTCAGGAAGACAACCTCCTCAGGATATTGCACGCCTTCGTCATGAGTAATTTAGTTTATGTGGCATCCATGCACAATTGGTATAAAACTCCGAGAAGAAAAAATTGAACACGCTCATCAGAAAGAGTATCAAAAGAGTACTAGGCATTCCGCTACGGGCGAGCACGGACCTCCTTATGCAACTAGGAGTGCACAACACACTGGACGAGATAATCGACGCCCAGGAGTAGGCCCAACTGGATCGTCTATCCTGTACACGGCTGGAAAGAAGATCCTGGCGTTTCTTGATCAACCTTATCCTCATGGAAGAACGGAAATATCAAATCTCAGAAGATCAAAGGAACAACATACGAGTCGCACCGCTTCCCCGCAATGTTCATCCTCAACACAACGTAGGCAGACGCAGGACAAGAGCCCTCGCCCTGTTCAACAGTACCAAAGAAGATCCCTACTCGGCATGTTTTGTCGACGCAGCCCAATATGGACAGTCGTCTAACTTCGCCATTGCCCTTGTTGACTACAGCGGACAGATAGTGAATGCGGCTTCCCTGATGTGCTCAACACCATTCAGAGTGTAGCACGTCGTAGTTGCTATAGCACTCCTAGATAAGAGTACATCACAAATCTTCACTGATTCGAGATTGGTGGTCAGAGCTCCCGCTTCAGGTTCCATAGCCGAGGAGGCCCACAAGGTTCTCAAGAACAAGATAATCTCTCCGCACGTCATCACGTGGTTTCCGACGATCCTTGACAGCCAAGTATGGGTGATGCCAAATATAGCTCGCGTACACCCTGCGCTGCTTCGAAAAGGTCAGGCGTCACAAATTGGCCGATGATGTAACAGCAAGACTCTTTGCTATAGGCTAGCCTGGCTCGTGGCTAATGCAGTTTAGGGATGTAATCAGCTAGAAGATATAATCGCAAATATATGCATTATAATATACAATCAGTAACGAAACTTCCCCAGAAACGAGCAAAGTACGTGTTACGATATACATGTTGAAACATGGCAAACTTACATTGTCGTTAGCGACGGCAAAAGCGTATACAGCAAATAAAACAACGAATAGACCTGGTACATATCGCACCACGCAGTTAGGCCTGTTATTTTCCTGCGAAAACTGGCTGCACACATACTTGCCTCCTTCTGCACATTTAAGTAAGGCACTGGATTTTCCACCATCATCTTTCATGGCGGGGTGTTCGAAGATAAGCGATCTTAAACATTGTCCTGGTTACCTTATTGCAGATGGAAGCGGGAGTATTTAGGTTTACCTACGGCCTGCCAGACTACTTCCTTCCTCGTATACGGTTCTCCGTATAGGCATCTCTAAGGTCACATAGAACGGGATAGGTGTCATTTCCTCTATAATATTACGAGAGTTCAAACGCCCTGTAGCTGAACCCTGAAGGGAAAACAGTCGCTCTATACAAGATCGCTTCGATAACTACGCGTCGCGGGCACACGTTGCCGAAGCTCCGAATGGGCGCGGAAACGTGCGTTTCCAATTGACGCGTTTTCGTGCAAGCGCGCACCCGCCACGGCGATTGGGCTCGCACCATTTATACTGCCCGTTAGCGCTACGCAACTGGTGCAGGCTCGCGCCGACGCTTCGACGGCTGAAAATCTATACGGAAACCGTTTCGGCGTTTCGCCGTGCGCTGCATTTTCTGTTCTCGCTTTATGACGTCACGCGGAAATTGCGCGTGTCGGCGGAGCCTGGTGCCTGCAGCGGTACCGCTCAGACGTGCCCATACACCCCGAAGCCGCGGGCAAATTAATCGTTCTTCGACAAGCCGTGCCCACGCGAGGGCGTTTAGACTGCTGCTGCTGCTAGTGGTGCTGTCGCTGCTACGCGCGTTGCGTGTGTGCGCGCGCCGGAACACACCGACGACCGAAGATGGCGACGTATCGCTACCGAGTGCGAAAACAAGTCTTAATGGGGACCGAGAAAAACCCATATTTTACGTGCGATTAAGTGGCCGAGGTGTCTGTGCGCCTGTCTTCGCCGGGTCGTGTCGACATCGACACCGACGGCGAGCGCAGTCTCGTTCTCGAACGAGTCGCGATCGTGGAGTTCGATACGCTTCGCCGGCCTGCCTTTTGACGAAGCGGCGCCCCTTTCACCGCCGCGGGTCGCAATCGAACGTGTGGGCTCGTGCTTAGGCGCGCAATACTATAGCCACTCGGGGTACGTCCCCGTTCCTTAAAGGTGCGCACTCACCACGGTGGTACTGACACATATTTTCGTCACAGTCGTGAAAGCTCTAAACCACACACTCACCCGCAAACAACGGCACTTTTACAGTACGAAGGTTGGTAAACGCTTACGACACTACGAGATATATTAACTTAATAACGAAGTTAGCCTCGCAATATCGAACTTGGTGTCATCCATACAGTTTCCTGCAGTCATCGACATTATCGCGACTTCATGAAAGAGAGTTCCCTACCGTCGTTTAGCAATAAAGCTATGTATGATGAAGTTTCTCATCATAATAGAAAAAAAAATTACACAAGAGCAATGCACGCGTTTGCTTTGTATGCGCTCGCGTGTCACAGCCGCAGCAATTTGCGGAAAGGAAAGAGGAAGCCATTTTATTACGACATCACCACTCATTCCTCGCCCTGGATACAGAAACTTGGGCGGAATTCATAAGGCTTTTCGTTCGTAAGTTATGTTTGTCATTGACCGGCCGCCTTCGCTCGTGACATGCACAGCATCAGGAATGGTTGGAATTTTTTCGTACGAAGAATTCTAACGTAAGACCTTTTAGGAAACAAGGGGCCCAGGTTCGTAAAAAGGTACAAGTATCGTAGTTAATTATTTAGGACTCTCCGACGCTTCTAAGCATTCTTTCTTTTCGGTTTGGAGAAGCTTTTCCACCACCCTTCGAAGGCGCGTTGATCCAACTCGCCTTCACGCTCATTTGTCCCAAGCCACTAGTGTTTACGCTAATCCGGCGACCACTTTCCAGCTCGAAAAGCCGACTCGACATGGCTGAATCGGGTTCACGTAAACGTAACTTATTAGGCACATTGCAATTCAAAAGTTATTATACGTATGACGTGCAGAATTGCTTCGACGGAGGCTAGCTCGTATCACATGCCTGTATGGCTTATGCCTGCGCTGCTAAAATGACACGCGCAGGGACACTCACATGAAGACACGGCATTATAGACGTTTATTAACAAACAAAAAAGGGGGGAGGGGGAAATACCAAAAGTCTGTCAATAACACCAACGGCGGCAACAGCAAGAAATGGCTGCGCTGCACGTCGAAAAGTATGGAGTTCCTGCCTTCTTGGCTCCGCACGCTAGCAATGCACTCGGGTCACAGCGGTCGAAGAAGGGCGGGTACAGAGGCGTGTTCCTGACGCAGGCAGTGCGTCATGCTGACGTCACTGATCTGCTTTCTCCCTCTCAATTTCTCGAGCTTCCTGAGAGAGCGCGACGAGGAAGGGACGAAACAAAAGACGGAGAGGTTGAAGAGGAGAAGCCGGTTGGTTGCGTGGTTTTTTTTCTACGAAGGAATCGAAAAAGCCAAGACGCAGGATGGGCTGCTGGTGAAGGAGACGTGGGGATGGTACAGCTTCGGCAGCCGATGGTCGCTCTTGCAGATAGAAACGATGGATATCAGTGTTTTGGGTGCACGAATTCCTTTTGCGCTGAAGGAAATGCTGAGATTTGCTCGATTGCAGGTCGATGTATGCAGAGGGCAATTCAGGACTGTCTCTGCGCTGTTGGCGCGCCATGTAATTCCGAACTGTTGGAATGCAACTCACGAAATGAAGAAAGAAGATGAAGACAGGACAATGAAGACAGAAAGACAATGGAGAGATCAATTAAGAAGGTGGTAATGAACGTAGGAAGGGCGCATTTCTGAAATCTATGTGAACAATGCTTCATATTCCTTTCACAAAAATCTATGCAGCCGACGCAATATTCCCCACTGGACTGTGCGTGCACACGTTCACGGAAATGATAAGACTTGATAAACAAGTTCCCGGATGCTGCAGTCCAAGACCACCAGTTCTTCATCTGTACGACGTGACAAGGCCTATATACAGGGTGTCCTAACTAACTTTAGCCAGAGTTTGAAAATATGCGAATAAATAAACTACAAATAAACTACAAATAAACGACTCGCCCAACAATTACGCTATTACCGAAGCGGAAAGATTTTAGGAATGAGGCGAGATTCGAACTCAATCATGAGGTAGAGACAAGAGTCTAGTGACACCAGTGTAGTTACCTTTAAACGTACAAAAGAAATAAATAAAATTGTTAATAAAGATATCAGAAAAGCCTCCTGTGGTGTCGAAGCAGTTTGTTGGTGTCTCCCCTCTGCGACGAATAAAGAACAATTTAAAGGCGGCATAGCGGTTCTGATGGGTAAGCAATCTTTCGTCTTTTTAAAAAGAGAAAAATGCTAAATTTCAATAGAAAGCCCCAGAAGCGCCGCTGAGTGTATATTAAAGACTCCCAGAATTTTTCTCCCGACGTCAGCGAAGTGTCTCGTAAACAACAATGCTTGCAACCGTCAGGATGCTGTGAGGCTGACTCCGACCGACCTCAAAGAACTGCGCTACAATGCGCGCACAAAGGCAGCCTTGTCGTATTTCGTAGGTCATTACAGAGAAACGCTTCTAGTACTAAATATCAGCGCAGTGCTTAACACGGGTTGTTTTTTTGGGCAAGAAAGAGCGACAGCAGTTCGAAAGTTATTTTCGAATTATTTGTAGCATTCGACACAGGTCAATTATTTGGGTATAAATCTCATCCAAAACAGGCTAATGAGCGTTCGATACCTGATTAAACATGCTGCGTATTTATCTGCTATAGATAATTTTTCTTTAAGCCAACGTGAATGAAACGGTGTTGTTTAAATATGAATTCATTCTTGTGCCAATCATTCTGTAGGTGACACCTTGTGTGTGCAAACCTCTGCGTTCGTTTGAAGTTGCGCGCACTACGCGTCCCCACCCGGTCCTCGTAACAACACCAAACAGCATTCATCAAAGGTGGCTTCCCCACAATAAGATACCGTATGCGGAGAAGCCCCACTTCTGCACATTCTTTTTTTTTTTTATGCGGTTGTTACGTTTCTTGTTTCGGTATGTGTGCGTAATCGACATTCATACTGTCGCGACAGCAACAGTTGATATTATTAAATAAATAAGACCGCATACACTCGCTTAAGAGTCATAAGAGCTGGGCAGGCCCCACTATTAAAAAAAAAGGGGGGGGGGATGGGGGGGTTGCGCTGGCCGTCTTTGGGGCGCAGCTTGTCCTCAAACGATAATCGTCATCTATCTTACATGCCTTTCCTTCACTGTTGAGCGCATGGCACTTCCTGGTCACGAACGGCATGCCCGTTATCGGCATGACAGTGCATTCTTGCAGGAAAGTAGCGAGCACAGACTGTTAGAGAAAGGAAATGTGCGAGACAGATGATTATTTTTTAGGGACGAGATATGCCCCCAAACGTGTAAACTGCTTCATTTCTTTAGAGTGTATGTGTAATGAATAGAAGGCAGTCGTTGTTCTACTGCAGTAAACGAATGAGTGCCAAGGGGACGAAATCAAAGCCGAGGAGTGCAGGGCATGTGTAGATGGAAACCTCTCAAAGTACACGCAACATGCTGTGAAGCATGCAGCGATGGTAATATGGCGTGACGGAGCCACTGTGAAAAAAAGAACTGTGTTTCTTTTTGTTATTTTCAAACCCAAGGTCGTTTTAGTATCTTTGAACAGACATGTTGCAAAGTTCTTAGTTCTTATTGAAGACGTAAAAAAAATGTTATCTTGAACGTTCGGTGGCCGTAGCTTAATTCCACGTCAAAGCGGACTAAGGACAACATGCCCGGTGTGCCCCTCTCCCCACTTGGCTAGGGGTGCAATTTGGACACCACCACGATCTAAAATGGTTTCGCGGACTCTGCGTAACCTACACGTTGAGAACGGGTGAAATACGTTCCGTATTTGGCTGAAGGGACAACGCCCTCGAAGTTGGTGATCCAGAGTCCCGATTGAATAAGGCTTGGCTGCAAGAACATGTGATAGCAATAAATCTCGGCGCATCGGGGGTTACTCACTGGTCGTTCTGCCCGTGCGGTCGATCCCAAATACGAGCAAGCGGCTAAGATTGAGGCTGACTGAATAGCGAAGGCAAGACAGCTCTCGCGGAGATGTTTGTTTTCCGCAGCCGCAGGTACTGCAGCGCCACAGCACCCCGCGGGAATTGCCTGTAACCTCATGCACGGCCTCTAAGATTGTCAGCGCGCCCCCCATCTCGAAAGCCATGCGTTAAGCGAGACAGAGCGCTCTCGTGAAGGGAGCAGCGTCATGACTATTGCAACAAAATTCGGAGAGTGAAAATCATGTTGTCGCACAAGGTGTACAAAATTACATCTTCAGATAGAGAGGCTGACGAACCTTGATTCGAAACTATATATTAATATATATATATATGTGTGTGTGTGTGTGTGTGTGTGTGAGCTCTCTGCAGTGTTCCGCTTCAGCACCTAGAGGAGCATGCCAGTCGATCAGCCAGGCTAACTTACTTAGCATACCACTACAGTGTGTGTGTATTTGTACGTGTGTGTCTCTCTCTTTCCTCATTCATGCATGAAGAGGAGTCAAGAATAATGCGGTGACGGCGTGTCCGTAGAATTACCTTACTTTCTACCCGAATGCCCAATTGTGCAAAGGTGACGCGCAGGCTTACTTTGAGAACATGGTAGCAGAGTTTGTACTGTTCTCTATGCTGAATTTAGCGCTGAATCGATTTTCAGTTACTAATTTAAGACCTTTGATGTGACGTTTCCTTCGGCGCTCGCACGTGAAAATGCCACAGTGGGCAGTGAATGCACTCAATGACCTAACGTTTGCTGTTACGTACTCCCCCAATAACAAGGGCGTCTGCTTGAAAACTTTTCTAACTCCTTTCTGGGACTCCTAGCATGCATCATCATAACACATCACCATGGCAGTGAAGTCCACGGGGTACCATTTCGGCTACATTCGTATAAATTGAGGTTTCGCCGGGTGAACCACATGAGGTAGGGCACTCCAACATTGGAGCCATGTTTACGCATTCATTGTCTTAGATTTATAAATACTCGTATAAGCTCTCCGCATGATGTATTCAGAGAAGTCGTGCGCCTTGAAGATAACTAGAGCAGTGTATAATACTGTCATCCAGCCGATCTAGAGGCATGTATTAGTGAGATTCGAAATCATGCTCAGCTGACGTCGAGGTGTTTAGCACTGAATAAGCTCACCACAGTGTCTGCGTTGTCGATTTGGTTTGGGAATTCTAAACTATATGTACCTTATTTCAAACCGAACGCACAGCTATACGCAACGTGCCGGAAAGCGGCGGCAGCCGCATAACGAAAGCGCAGCCTAGTCGGCATCTTCCTCATTAGGAAAACCGTCTTGTAAATTGCCCCAACAGCCTTTTAAAAAGAGGAAAAGAAAAGAAAAACAAACTGCGTGCAGTGTGTGACCAGAGCCAGTGGTAGCCAGATCCTTTTTTTTTTTTTTTTTTTTTTTGCGGTGAGGAAGAGTACGAGGTACTTAATCGGGGCCGGGTAGGAGGGTTGGAAAAGGTCGCACACTAACACAAATTTTGGGAGGGGAGGGGCACGGGTTCGAACTGATCAGAGCGCGTTTCTTTTTCAAGCGCACGCGTAGCTGCTGCCGGCGCTACGTGCACGTGGCAGAGTAAGTGCATCGAATTTGACTAATGAATTTTCGAAAGGTGCGCTATGCAACCGGCGTGGAGTGGATGTGGCCGGGAGACGGAAGGAAGGTTATTGCCCATAATATCTCATATTGGCGGTGGTCCCTGCACCACGTAGAATATTCAAATATTTATACACACAACTTCATGTACTTGTCGATAACGTTAGCACAAAAGAAAGTTATTCAATGCTTTCGTTATTTTCACGGAATATATTGAAACCGAGCCGATATCAAACTGAAAAAGCTGGGTATAACCGAAACCAAAACTTCCCTGGCTTCACACTCGATGTTGATGGTAGTGGCGATACGCGAAATTAGCAAAAAAAAAAAAAAGTATGGCGTCGTATCCTCCGTGCTTTCGTCTGTGAACGGTGCCATAATATACGTCCAGATTCGAATACTATAATAATTCAACAACTCTATTTATTATATTTAGTGCCAGCGCGCGCGCCTCAATCCCAACTTTCACATCCAATCGCACAGCTCTCTATGCGGGCTTTCTAGCCACATTTACCGGGCATTCCCCTTGAAGATGGCGCCAGCATTCGCGCATCTGGGAAAATATTGACCACTCTTTTGTAGGATTTCCGAGGGCACGTGCTGAATGACCCGACGAAAGACTTGGCAGTGGATATAGCGAAGTGAGTATGCACACATTATGTCGTGCAAGTTTCGTTTGCATTTAGAGGCCTTTCGCGGGCATCGGCGATAACGCAGCGTGCAACGACCTTCAAAAAGTATATGTATATACAAATAAAGAAAAAGAAAACTCGTGACGAAATAAAAACTGTGAACGGCCAAGTTCGATTAAAGTGAGAAGTGTGACGCATGCTAAAGTTGAGCAACAAATCGGAAGTAGTAGTGAAGTCTGTCGCGACTGTACATGTTCATTTGGTGGAAAATATGGTTCGTAACGTAGATAATGTAGGGCCCCCTTTTATTTCACTCCCTAACCGCAGTGTCGGTACGCCACTGTGGCGTCGCGCGGATTTCAGCGTAATTTTCTGGGTTCGCGACACTTTTCGTTTTTCTCAAACTTCGTCAAATCTAACTTAGCCCCAGCAGCCTGCAAAAGATACCTGACGTCAACCCTGCGCCTCCATCCCCCGTTCTCTGCACGATTTGATGACTCAACCCCCTTCCCCCCTCTAGGGGCTACCTTGGATTCGATCCAAGCTGGGTGTCAACTATAGCTAGCGCGGGAACGTCAAGCTTGTGTCGCCTCCATTTTTCATTTTTGCATCTTTCTTTTCCCCCTAAAGCTGCGGATCATGGTAATACTGATCATTTTGGTACTGCAGAGCTGTATTTACCAACCCAGCCTATAATAGCAACCTAGCTCCACTATGAGACCCCTGTTGCTTATGAAAAAAAGATTTTTCATGCAGCTATGGTTGGGAATAGCAGGGTGCACACACTAGAGCCAGAATTTATAAAATTTGCTGTTTGTGCTGGTCCATTTGCTTTAGTGAAGAAAAAATTATACTATTTTTTTAAGTGATACTCACTGTGGAGAACTTTTCACACTCAGGATGAAGTTTCAGCAGCTGAATTTACTGAATTCAGATTTCAGCAATTGAATTGAATGCATAGAGTGACTATAAGGAATGGTAAAATTCAGAGACACTGGAGCCTCGAATTTTACAGTTTAATTTTGGTTGAGATGACTACAAGGGGGATTGGTTACTCTAAGAGAAAAGGGGTAACTAATCAGCGAAGAGACCATTGAGCATAAATTTTTGTGAAAACTGCTATAGTCGACGAGGTGGCAATATTGCTGAAGAACACTTTTAAACCGAATGGCACGGACTTAGTGGAAGGCAATTATGAACTCAAGAGAGGAAAATCGTATGCTGATCAGACAAATATCCATATTATCTAATGTTCTTCTTTTGGGGGCACATGAGCAGATAAACCCTCTGATGGGGGTTTATCTGCTCTAGGGAAGCTCCAGAGGTAAACCCTCTGCAGTTACCTTGAATGGAACTGGAAGCAGATTCATTGTATCGAATTCGATGTAAACACTATGTGACATCAATGAAGCTGGACAAAAGGGTCCCTGCTACTTAAGACACTGCTGTATTCTGTCCAAACAGGAGAAAGGTGCAGAGCAAGGTGGCGACCTGAAATGATCACCAGTGCTCGGCTAAGCAATGTTTCTGGAGTAGTGATGCAAAACTGTCGATAGTTTAGTCATTGAACTGTTGATAGTACAAAAACAATATATTGATATTACCATCAATAGCTAGCACACTATTTATATCGGTAGTACTACCAAGTGCACTATTGATAGTGCACTGTCAATAATGTTAAATCGTGCAGTGTGCCACGGGTAAACACTGCAACATAAGCTTGACTATGTTTCCTTGTTTCGAGTTGCATGAACTGATTACGTGTTACTGCTTGTCACTTGGGCAGTTATCGAAAAAATTTCATAATATCACCAGTTGAGAATTGTAAAGCTATTGATCGCACTGGCAATAGCGAACTATTGCAACACTTGGAACAAGGTCACGACAGTGTTGTATCCAATGTTGCGGCAGGCGGACTTGTTCGAAGACAGATTTCTTCGTCGGAATGTTGGCTCCAAGAACAGCTCTTGTTCTGCTGATCCTTTATCTTGTGGCATTCATTTTATTAAAACACTTTCAGCCTACTGAATTGAAGCTCAAGATGCTTCAGACCTTCCTAAACACAGGACAGCCTGCCAAGGACTGCAATTTGTAATCTATTTGCAAGATAAACATGTAGTATTGTTATGTTTGCATATGAAGCACTTTTGATTAGTGATATGGCTGGGCAAGGCGCACAAATAATGTCTTGAGAAATATCAGTCACACTTCTGAGTAGTACTCGTAGGTGCTTATGCAAAATGCTATTCAGTAGCTTGCATTAAGATGGCATTAAAATCTGAAGGCAGATTATAAAAGAAATATTTATTAAATTTTTCGGGTCGAAAGTATTGCTTTATGCACTTTTACTTCAGCAATTGAGTAATTGTTGCTTGCTGGTGCTGTCACAAAAACTGACGATTGGCCTAGCTTGCTCGTAAATTTTTCAATGCCTTCGTGCTGTTGGAAACAAGAAATGCACCAGAGTATTCATTACATTAGCGGATGCATCATGTGTAAGCATTGCTCAACAGTGTCCTCACCATAATTATTGTTTCTATGGAATAAGCCCTGCAAGTTCCTGTGTCATCATTGATGCTGGCATAGCCATTTATGCCCACAGAAACACCATTTGCTTCTCATGAAGCTAGCAAAGCTGCCTTCCCCAAGTCGGCCGATCCGAGCACTTTGCTCAGCCAAGTAGCAGGCATCAGTGTGGCTGTGCAAGTTTGGCGTTACCAAATTAGTAGTTTGTGTTAAGCAAATGTGTATTTTTTTAGGGGGGGGGGGGTGATCTACGTGGAAATCAACCAAATGTTCACACATTGTTCCTTAAATAATTTTGCTTAACCGGGTTCGTCTAACAACAAGTATATGCCATACAGCTAGGATTCAGCAGTTTCTGTTTAAGCCAAGAAAAGTACAGCGAATTTTTCTTTTTTCAGGAATTCAGCATTAACTGAAAACAATCACTGAAAGCAAATTTATCAGCGAGCTAAAACGATTCTAGCACAGCTGTGAACCTACATGCACTCTCTTGCAAGCAGCCTTATTTCAAAGTCATACATTGGCCTGCCACGCAAGTACTAAAATGTTTTTCTGTTGTTTGCATGTTTCACGTGCCCCTGCAACGGTGGGTGGTGGTACAAAGAAAGGTTTAAGGGAGCCCTGGTCATGGGCCCTTACAGCCGTTGGACTGCGACTAGTGCGGGGGATGAACTGGGTTACTTCACTGATGATGACGAAGAGCTGTATCTACCAAATCATTTTTTCTTGTATTATCTGTTGTGGCTCTGTAGCTGCATAATGTTACAAAGTCTCATTCTGTTATTGCTCGAATATCAAATGGATTCACTCTTAATTTCTGCAGTCACGTTGCTGTGTGACGTTGTGTCCTTGCTAGCCTTCTCCTCAGAAACTTGGTTATTCTGTGAACTGGATGCAACTGCAGTTTCCTATTTAGCAAAGTTAGTGATGTAGATGGATATCCACAGTAAGGAAAAGAAAGTATATAAGAATATCCACAAAAAAGAAAAGAAAGTATATAAGGTCAACATGAGAAATTATCCGCTGAAGAACAGTGGTGAAAGTTGATTTGGAAAAATTTATTATAGCTAATATATTTATATTAATGTATATGAGTATATATTATAATAAATACCAGAAAAAGTACAATGAATTTGGGGACAGTACAAAACAAAAATGCTGAACTGTATGTTTAACAAATCTTCTATATTCTCTTGAGACATGACGGCAGCTGGGGGACATAATTGCTTTTTTTTTAAGGTCGGTGCTCATTACTTACTGGTATGTTCTGAACATGAAAAAGCAATCTTTTTATTTATATTTGCCACTGTTGGATGTCAGAAGTAGCATCTCCATGTATGTTAACAAAGTAAGCATCTCGTCATGTTTCATATCATGTAGTAAAAACTGTCTGCTTTGCATAAACACGGAGATCAAGATGCAGTATCATGTAGAGGGTTGTCATATTGATGCTGCATACAGTATTTTCAAGTCAGTTCATGGTACTCGAAGCACCCTTCATGGTTGCTTTTTGTCGTCTGTGACGAAACAGTGGCCTATGTCAAATTAGTGTCAATTTTCTCAAAAACTGGTGGAGAGAATATGACTAAACCACTTTTATGCAGTTCCGTATGCATCTTGCATCCTATCTGGGTTAAATGTGTTGAGTAACATCTACCGAGCTCAGTTTGAGAAAGATTGAAGACAATGTGCAGTATAATGTGCAAGGGGTCTCAGGAGGATATGCTCATGAATGCTGCTTTAAGATGACGCAGTACGATAAGGCAAAAAATGTAAATGTCATTAATTAGCAGTGTATGTAGCTTTGAATAAAAATTTTTAA
Source organism: Dermacentor andersoni (assembly GCF_023375885.2). Taxonomy (NCBI): domain Eukaryota; kingdom Metazoa; phylum Arthropoda; class Arachnida; order Ixodida; family Ixodidae; genus Dermacentor; species Dermacentor andersoni. The sequence continues at coordinate 31,662,546 of NC_092819.1, forward strand.
TATAATTAAACTCAAAAACTAAATAAACTGAGCTTACCTTAAAAATCAATAACTTGTAGTGTTAGTGCACGTGTTGTGCCACACTGTGCGCCTACATCGAGGCAACAGGCACTCCCCCCCTCCCCCCTACCCACCTCGTTCTTCTGAAGTGGTCGCCCTTGGTGACAACCGACAAAGTTCCAGGAAACTGCTGAACTCTTTCCGTGGATCGAACTGAGTTGTCTGAGGCCACAGAGCACCACGACGAATCCACTGTCAGCCTTCAAAATTCCACAGAACTTCTGACCCTTGTCGTGGAGGCCGGCTTTATGTAGCTTGGAGTTCTCCTGCTTCGACAAAAGAGGAAAGCGACGCGATTGATGTAAGCATCCGTCCTGCCTCGTCCTGCGGACGATTCTACGCCCAAAGGGGTTTCAGGCAGAGCCAGCCCATTGTTAGAAAGAGAGAGTCGCCACCAGCCACCCCATCGGTCTGGTGCGCTCTTCAGCGCCGCTACTTGTACGCTATTACCTGCTACATGTACATATTGCATAAAGCTTTCATCTCCTCTGCGTCTGCTCCAACAGTCCGTCTCTCATCTTTACCCGAGTTGCAATATCACATCACACAGGAATAAATGAAAAATGCTGCTTTATTAGGATTGTTAATTTTAGCTCATGAACCTGTGATAATGTGGATTTTGGTGATTTAGCACAATTTTAGCCTGTTAACATGGGAGCTTGGGCTAGCACATGGCTCATGCTTTTTGGAAAAGAAAAAATAAGCATTACCCAAATGCAAACAGTGCTCATAAAAATTCTACGAGCAATAATGACTAACTTATCTTTAAGTGAAGCAGGGAGGCAACTCTAACACATTGATAATGGGAACACAGTTCAGTCTGAAATGTGCAACAGGTCATTGAATGTTAAGCACAGCACTCGTAGAATGCATCTTAATTATCAGAGATTGAAATAACGACATGCACTTTTCCTGTAAAGCATGCCACATGGCAGTTGTGTAGCCAGACATATCTGTTGGGCGATGGGGGGGAGGCACACTTCACAGGGGAGGTAGAGGAGAGGGGTTTGGCAGGCCCCAGACTTGCACAGAACTTTCATGAAGTGGGGGGCACATGTGATTTGTGTGCCACTCCCCTTCTTGCCAGACCACTGCCAGTAGCCTTTACCTAATGAGCTTGCATAATCACTTGAATGGGGTGGCCATTACCTCTGCAGTTCTCAAGTAATTAAGTTTGCCACATTTGTTGTGGCACTCTTGCTTCTCACAATAAAAATGAAACGACCATGAAAGTAAAGTATTGTCATCTGCCCAGTAGTAGCAAGAAGCTACAAAGGAAACCTATGACAAATGCCACAATTAAGTTCACTGGTTGTGCAAATTTGCTTGGGGACAGATAAACAGTGCACGAAAAATATGGATTAATAAAAGAAATGGACGACATCACAGGTGCCACACAGTGCCTGTTACATCTATCTTAAAAACCTCTATGGAAAGCCCATACAGGGATGTACCGTATTTGCACGATTCTAGTGCATATCTCTTTTGGATAAAAAGTGTGTTCAAGTTTGCATGCACATTACTACCATAACTAATCGTACTCAACATCAAGAATGAAACCGATTCTTACAAAAAAGAAAGAGAAAGAAAGAAAAAAGAAAAGCTCTATGCAAGGTAGCTAGCTGCACTGCCATTGAACAGACATTGTTTTATTTTATTTTTCTGCCTTGCTTTGTGGCTGCCATTTTTCCAGTTTGCTGTGTGTGTGGCATTTCTAATGTGACAGATGGAACTGAAGATAGACTTTCTATGGTAGGTAGATTGCGAAAAGGAGGTGTCATTGGACTCTGATAGCAACTAGCTGCTTATATTCCACTGTGTGCATGTCTGTGTGCCTTTGTATGTTGCATAAAATTGTTTCAGCACGTATGTGCCGACTCAGGTTTTGCTACTTGATGTGAGCGGTAGAATCGGCACCAAGTTATTATTATTATTATTTTATATTTGGATGGTAATGTAACTGTGTGTTAGAATTGGAGGTGTGGTAGAATCGTGCAAGTACAGTAATATGGGTTTAAATGAGTTTAAGAATGTTCCCTCACCTTGTGGGCTTTCACAGAACAGATTCCTCATTACGTGACCATTCACAGCCTTCATTTGTGTAAAAAAAACAAGGAAACTGTCAGAATATCAATGACAATTTTAAATTTAGAAAAGAAGTGGTTGATTAATAAAGTTTGCTGTGCAGACCTTTGAACTGACTCGATGGTTTTGTGCTCTCATATATAATCTAGCAGTAATTGCAGCAAGAATAAATTAGTAAAACTGGTTCCTCTAGATTTGGCCTGCAATGTGGATGTGTTTTCAGGTAGACTTTCAAATAAACTGCTGCCTGTTAGTTCCTACTATAATGCTTCCTGTGTGGTGCAGTACTGAGGCTGCACAGTGTATATTGCTTGCATCGACAATGTGCAAGCAATTTATCACGTGTCCATTCCAGTTATGCTACATACAGTACAGAAAATAACTTTCTTTTTCTTTTTTTTTGCAACCTCAATTCATGGGCATTTTTTAGCAAGAAGAAATTTTGTAATAATTTGCAGGCACTAAATTTTATCTCATAGACATGTCACACCATTATAAGGGCAGATTACAAGAAAATGTGAAACATTGTTTGCACAACCAATTTCTCATAGCTCATAGGTCATATTGGATAGCCGTGAAAATTAGGTCCCTTTAACATATGTGGATGCAATGCGAGCAGCTGTAAATTATGGCTGGGGTGGTGAGGGGTCATATGGTTTTTCACTGTAGTGGATGCCGTTCTGGTATGGCTACTTAATAACTATTCCATTAATTTTAAGTGGTAGTATTAATCTCAACTGGGAGATCATTGATGACAACTAAATGCTATGGAGTATTCACACCAATGGATCACTTTTAGTTTACTTTGAGGAAAGGGTGTATATCATATTTCCAGGCTGTGCGCATGTTGTCTGGTATCTTTGTCCACTTTTTTGTGTGCTGCTTTTTTGAAATGAAGGTTCAGACTCTCTTTAAGTATTATTTCCCTCATGACCGTGCATGGGCAGGCTATGTGCATTGTATGTTTGTTTCATCTCAAGTAACTTTCTGGGTTTTGATATCCTCGTTTTTTATGTGTGTGTGTGTGTGTGTGTGTGTGTGTGTGTGTGTGAGAGAGAGAGAGAGAGAGCTTATTATAGGAAAGGCAATGAGGTCAGCCTGATCAAGCATGCTCTGGCCTGCTACTCTTCATAGGGTAAAAAGGAAAGGGGACAAGAAAGAGTGATGAGGACAGGAGGAAAGGATGCATATATACAATAACTATGTAACACAGTGGTTTCCTAAATGTCCAGTCCAATGCTGTTCAAATAGTCCATAACAGCCCTTGCAGCTGTTGTAGCTGCTGCGTATGTGTGTGCTTCTGTGTTCCTGCTAATAATGCATAAACTTGCTTTAGCATCCACAACAAAATGTCACCTTAGGCCAGGGCTGTGTGTTGAGTCTTGCCTGCATACAAAGGAGCAGTACTAAAAAGACATAAATTCGTGTTTTCATAGGTAATGTGGGAAATAGTACTTTGTTGGTGACGTGCTGCAAGGCCTTCTTGCATACTATACTTCATGCATTTTGAGTCCTCAAGTAAAATTATTATGCCATAAAACTGAATCTTTCAGACAATTGAGGCAATCGGTATTGTGCTTTACATATCTCAAGAAGCAAGTTTATCCCGTGTCAATGCCCATATGTACCAGGAAAGCAAAGAGCCACCTCTCATAAGAATCACTTCAGGAGAAATTTGTCTGAAAAACAGCAGCTCATGAACTCATGAAGTAACATTATATTGTAGGCAAAAAAAAAAAAGAAAGACCTTTTTAGTCACTCAAATAGTGTAAATTTTCGAAACCATGGTGACATGATGTGAGCTGGCCACTTGTCATTCACTACAAGCTAAACCTCATTGAAAGTGAGAAAATTCAATGGCAGGTTGATAAATCAAATTTCAGAAGGCACTAAAACAGCCAGTATAAGCATTGAAGCAAAAAAAAAGCACACAGAAACTGAAACACAAATCTATATGTGTCGTAAACTTTCAGTGCACAGTCAGACGCCTTTATAACGAATCGCTCGGGACCTCCAAAATTCTTTGTTATAGAGGTCACTTCGGTTAAAGGTCAGGCACTATACCACTCACAATAAAGGAAGCTAAGCACTTTCAGCAATAGAAGATCCTTGTTTAACATGAACTAAACTGCTTTTTTTTTTCTATACTTTGCTTGACAGAATGTACGACTGTATCCAACCTTGTATCAAGGTTCATAGCATCAGTGGCGCATCCAGAAATTTATTTCCGGGGCGGAGAGTTCTCTGCCAACAACTACACATCCTCCCCCTGTTTCACCTCTCTCTCTCTCTCTCTGTAATATATATATATATATATATATATATATATATATATATGTGTGTGTGTGTGGAGGTTGTACACCATGCAAAGAGAGAGAGAGAGAGAGATGCAAATAAGAGAAAGGCAGGGAGGTTAACCAGGGTTAAAACCTCCAGTTTGCTACCCTGCACTAGAGGAAGGGAAACGGGAAGTAAAGACGGAAAGAAGAGCGTGACAAAAATAAAAGCGTGAGAAAAAAAAATATGAAAAGGGTTGAAATGGGGTCATTAGTCTTTCTAATAGGCCACTGTCACGTAGAAAAGTCAACAAAGCCTTGACCGACTTTTGCTGCGACGACAGTTCGCGTTGGCATTCCAAAACTGACTGTTCTGAAAGTGGCCTGTCGTCAAGGCGTGCCAACACGGTCGCTAGTGACAGCCGGTGCGCGCTGTATTGAGGACAGTGGCAAAGCACGTGTTCAATAGTCTCCTCACCGCCGCACTGTCTGCAAGCCGTGCTGTCGTCCATACCGACTCAGAAGGCGAAGGATCTTGTGTAGGCGACACCATGCAAAGATGAAACAAACTCCTTGCACTGTCCTGACAAGAATACTTTAACAACGAGGATACGCATTTTTGTGTTGCTGAAACAACACTTTGCTTAACTTTTGACAAAAGTTTCATTGCTAAGGCATGCAGCCATTTTGGATCAAGTTATGCTATCAGCCTTATGCTATATTAAAAATAATGATATAAAAAAAGACAACTAAAATTTGTTCTACAACTTTGTGCATTTATATAATGTATTTGATGATCTAGCTGCTACATGACTTGGAAAAACGAACAGCACTAACAACGGGGCCAAACAAAAACAAGACAGCGCACTATCGTGGGTCTTCTTGTTTGCAGGGTAGACTTGTTACAGCCCAGGTAACAGTGCAAATAACTGTTGTTTTCCAGCCAGATCTTCTAGCCAGGGCTGCAGCAACGGCTACTTATAGAAGAGGGTGGGCACCATGTTGTAAATTGCCTGTCATTCAATCGCAGTGGCGTTATGGGTATGCCATATTATTCCAGATTTAAAAGTACAGGAACGAAGCTTTGCACTAGAACTTAGATAGTACCATATGATACAAGTTTCACTTACTTTCAGTGACCTGCTGTGCGGCTTGTTTGAAGAGATGTTTCCAAGTAACTTGCGATCATGGTATTGTAGTCATCACGCGACGCATGTTACTTGGCAGCACTCAGGAATTGATGAGGCAGACAATCCGAAGCATGGCTACTTCCTGTTTAGAAGCCTTTGTAAAAATTACGACATCTGTAGTTCGCAGTAAAATAAGGGCCAATAGCTCCAAGAGATTTGAAAGTGTTGTGTCTCCTGACGCCCGTCTATTCTGAAGATTGGCGAGATGTTTAGTTAGGATGGGCTCTGCAGCAAGCAGCATGTGTTATGGCGGGGTAGATTATCCTCATCTAGACTAGCTATGGCTGTCTAGTGTTGAGTGATTAGGCAGTGACGAGACATGCTCGATGTGTCCATAATTATCCGCCAACTTCGTTCTTGACGCCTTTTATGTGCAACCCTCACCCCCTCCTCATATCTATTCCCTGACTCCTCTTCTTAAAATTCTTTTGCGTGAGTCACTGTCGCACTCTTCAACATTCACTAGGTTGTTGAAGGGCGCAGGGGCCGGTAACATTCCTATATTTCTGTTTCTGCATGGACTTTGAGGCCATTCACCTACCTGCACTCCCACTTGTTTGTTGTGGTAGTTTCTTAGCTTCCTTGGCCCAGTAGCCCTGTCCTTGATATAGTATTTTGCTTTGCACAAATCAGCGTTCTGTAGGTCTTTCTTTCTTGTAATGTTTTTGCCTTCTTTTAGTTCTTCACAGTGTGTACAAACTAGCCTAACAGCAAGCTCATCTCGTGTTTATTAACGTAATGAAAATTAGAGACAAGGGAAAGAAAAAGAAGGGAAGAGGTGAGGGGGGTGCTTATTATGTGTATCCTAGACAAGCAAGTCGCATTAATTTCGGAATGGTTTTCTTCTGCGCAGCATGGTCAATAGTTCCGTCATGTACCAGATATGAAACTCTTTGGCAACACGAAGGCCTAGCGGGGAGCAACAATGCCGCCAAGTTTCATGTACATGCTCGACCCACATCTTTATCTGTGTGTGGAATTTTTAGTGCTGATACCCCCTCGGCAGCTTGGTTAACAAAATCTGGTATGAGGCAGAGGTGCGCTATGAGTAGGGCCATAATGTTCTGCGCATGGGAGAGAGGATTGCATCCATAACAACTCCCCCCCCCCCCCCCCCTTGGGACCGCCACTAGCCCTAGCCTTGCTTTTATATTCAAGCTTTCCCTTTCATCCATGTCACTCGTTTTGAGCCTACCTCCTGAAACTTTGTTCCGCGGAAGAGAAGGAGAGGGTTCGAATCCCCCTTCCCCTGGCTACGCCAATGCACAGCATACACAGCGAAACACAGGAGCTACGATAAGTAAAGCTGCAGATCATAGAGTGCTGCTATCACCTTCCCTTGCCGCCAAATTCTTGGTTCATTTGCGGGGTCTTCATCAATGTAGCTTTTCTTTACATTTGTGTCCTTTTCACCCTAAACATTTTGAAGATGTCCTCTGTTGTCAGTTACGATTACATCATCACATCAGGTTGTCAACTGCAACGTATTCATCAGCCTTTGCACCCACTGATGCATTACGACAAGCAGCATGTGATTCCAGGAAACGGGCTGCAGGACTACACCTGATATCAACACTTAGTGGTCTTCATGGACAAGTTCCGTGATTTCGCACGTGAGCTGACCGTGAGTTCCATGTCGGAGAAATGACTGCACACATTGCAAGGCCTTGAATCTTAAGAGAAAAAGGCCATGATATCTCTTTTCAGTGGATACCAGGTCATTGCGGTATCATTGGAAATGATGACGCCGATAAGGCAGCTCGGACGTCAACCAAGAAGACCGCTGCGTCTCCATTCCTCTCTCAAAGACCGATGCCGCGAGACAACTTGGCATTCTAGCACGCACGATCTCCTTAGCAGAGTGGAATAGCGTACATACAAGACGTACAGGACTGCACAGACTAAACCCGTCACTTCAACTGAGACCTCCAGCCGGGCTGCACCGACGTGAAGCGTCTCTTCTGTGTCAGTTATGGCTTGGAGTTGCCTTTACGAATACCTACTCAGCACTAATTGGAATGACTGATAGTCCTGCATGTGATGTTTGTGGATGCGAAGAGAACATTGACCACTTATTGTGCCATTGTCCTTAATTTCAAGCACAAAGACAATCTTTGTCCAACACATTGAGAAAATTAGATGATCGTCCTCTGACTGAACAGACAATTCTGGAGCACTGTCCCGACCGATCATCAGCTCAGAAGGCAGTGAAGGTACTTTTGTGTTTTCTCAGAACTTCTGGTTTGTGCGAGTTGCTTTAACTCAAGTGCTGTCCGTACACGTATCTACACCTTCTCTCTCTTCCCATTTCCCATTCCCCAGCGTAGGGTAGCCAAGCAGACTATTGACTGGTTAGCATCCCTGCCTTCCTGTATTCCTCTCTTTCTCTCTCTCTCTCTCTCTAGTGGTCTTCATTGTAGATGAATCCACAATGCATATAGAAGATAGGAAAACGGTAGGGACATAATCAGTCCTTTGTTATACAAGTCTTTTCGCTGTGGATGGCATTCGACTGTAGACCTTTTTTGCACCGAAGCTGTATATGGCTAGCCTATGTGTCCGTCCGTCTATTGGTCGCCTGCATGCCAAAAACTCCTCCGGCGCAACCCCATGCACATGCGCAGGAAAAAAAAAAAAGCAGAGAGAAAGAGAGGTGCGCGATTAGCCAACACCCACCTAGGCAGCACAAGGTCTGTTTGCTCTGATCCATGACGTCACGCTACTTGGCCCGAAATTTCCATTTGCAAGGCTGGCGTGATGAAAGCAGCGACGTCAAAGTCACTGTTGCCTACTCGGGAACATCCCCATTAGATTCTATGGCAGTTGGGCCAGGTAGCATGATGCCATGGATCGAAGTGAAAAGGCCTTGTGCTATGTAGGCAGTGTTGGATTAGCAGAGCCAGTAGTGATGTCATCACTCTCGGTTGCAGCTGAGCGCACACGCAGCAGTTTCTCTCCGGCCCTGAAGTGGGTAGGCCACATGTCATACATACTCCTTAGAAGCAGGCAGCTTTCGATCAGAAACGCCGCAAGCAGAACCGAGAATGAGCTCCTCTATGCCGTGCCGATGCAGAAGCCCAGGCACAAGTACAGGCTCGTGCAGCCGAGCGCAAGCAGCAACTATGTACCAAGGATCCAGCAGCCTACCAAGTCGTCATTTAATGAACCGCTAGGGGTTTAACCCAGGGATAAACACGGGCCGCACGTTTTAGGTTCACCGGATAACAATCTGTACGGAGTGCTTGCGCAATGATTTGATTTATTACTAGAAGATTATGAAACTCATTCTCAACATGATAAAGTGTTTGCAACAGAAGTATCACAGCAAGGGCGTACTTGCAGTCTTGTGGAACTGTGACCACAGTGAACCTTAATCTGACGTATACTATTGCACCAAGGAAACCATAACTATACGAAAAAAAAACGCTAATTAAAGTGGCTAGTTGCTTTCAAGCTCCTTAAAAATTATAATAGCCTTATAATAAGTCCTTTAGAAGGACTTTTATAGAAATAGTCAAAAATTTTCTCACCTGGTCATCATTCTCGTTACACAATTATGCTCAGGTCTTTTGCACAAATATTGCATTTTCAAGACTTTGCAAGTCAGTCTATGAATGACTGTGTGCAAATAAACTTTTTGTACTATGGAGCTGTAGATAGTACCATGCACTGTATGCCTTGCGACTTGCTGCTTGCCAGGGTGGATGGGTGTATCATCTTGCTGTGAGCATGAAGTCACGGTTTCAATTTCTGGCAGCAGCAGCCACATTTCTGGGAGAGTTACTTAGATAAAGGTGTACTTAGACTTATGTTAAAGTCTACCTGCAATAAATAACCTCAGGTGGTCAACATTAATATGGAGCTTTCCACTACAGTATCCCTTACCACGCACTGCGCAGTTACAAGACTTGAAACCACACAATTTAATTTTAACGATCTGTGCACCTTGCCTTAACCAGTGATCTGGTCACCAGGCACAGTAGCTCTATGCAAGCACATGGCATTTGAAACAATAATGCTTATTTTTGTTACACTTTACCTCACTGAAAGCTGTAGGATTCAGACAAGTGTAGTGTCTTATGGCAGAATAACAGTCCTCAATACATTCACAACATTATTAAGGTAACTTGTATGGAGGTTAAAAAGACTGCATGCAGTCATGAAGTCGCACTTTGTGAGGTACTCATTCTGTGAAACGTATGAAGTACGTGCTGCTAACCTAACAGTCTGGTTTCTTAGAAGATATTCTGCAAAAATGTTTCACACAAGTTTGCTTGCGTATAGTGTCATGTATAACGCACACATGCACAACGGGGATATTAACATAGTTGAGGCTTTTCAAAGCATGGTAGTTAACCTGTACAACCATCATATCATAACGTTTTCCTTTTGCACCAGGATGTTTATCATTTCCTGCTGTCAAGCCAAACTGTTTTTAACCTTGTTGCTCCTAATTCTGTAGCTCTGCCCAGGTGCTGAGAACATTTTAATGCCAGCTCAAAACTGAGTGTGCTGTATTCTGCTTGTCCTTTCCATTAAGTGGTCACCGTGTCGTTTTTATTAGGCCACCTCCTCATGTTTAGCTTTACCCTTACCATGCAATGAAGAGCTTCAGTTTTGCCCATAATGCAAGGTAGTGACAAGACAGCTGGCGCAGTTATGCTCAGTAAGTCTTGCACTGTTTCATGTAGGATCGGTTGAGGTGAACACATGCAGCGCTTGTTCAAGAAGAAAACTTTAGTCAGTGATGCCTCTTGGCCTCATATTGAACTTGTGTCATTGCGACAACGTGCAGTAGCGAGCTGAACCCACTAACAACTGTGCTATTGCAGAGCTCTTGTACTTGCCGATTTGTGCGTTGTTCATGTCACCAGAAGACTCATTAATCTTTAAGAGTGGGGGCTGTTAAAAGTATTTTGGAGGCCACAGGAGGCAAAACTGTAGCAAATGAGAATGACATGCGTGTTGCAAAAAAGTTGTTCTTGAGAAGATGGCAATGTTGCAATGTGAGAACCCGCTCGCTGCTGTCATAGTGGATGAGTTCAGAGCTGTAGGAAACACTGAAGGGCCTGCTGACCTTTTTTGCTAGCTCTAGCAGCAGCAGTGGAGCCTCCCGTGTAGTTGAATGAGGTCAGTATAGTGTGAGAAATGCTGCAAAAAAATGATTGCCGGGAGGGGAGTATGAGCATACATAATTTCTAGCTTTGTTCTCTGTGGGCAGAAGCATAAAAAACTCTTTTGCAGTTTTACAGAAAGTTCAGGGAACCACTCTGGCACAGCTAGGTCCGTTTACCCCTACAGCTTTCGTTAGATCCTCATGTGTAGTCTTTCTGTACAGCAGTTTTCTCTTAGTCTGCGATGCCATTTTCTTTAGTGATATTCAGTTTCCACATAAAAAGTTCTGTGCAAGAAATAGATGTTAAGCAGCACTTGGCTGAGTCAGTTGGGTGTCGCCTAGAAACACTTGATGTTGGGAGCCTCCATACTGCTGCGGAATGACTCATACTCTGCCTTTAGCAAGGCAGTTATGGCGTTTGTGCTAGAAGATTACCGCCACACTTAGCAACTTGCGGGCTCCCAAATGAAGTCATTTATAATTGGGCTCTGGCTTATCACTGTTCTCCATCAATCCACGGCCCAGATAGCAGTGAGTGCAGCTTGCATAAAAAAAAAGTGAGTAGAGCACGCAGTGCACACATAAATTTAATTACAGATAACTGGACTAACATAGGTAACTTGGCGATTTACGAGATCCCTTGTATGCCTTCCCCAGAAATTGAAATTGAGGCCTTTGCTAAGCGTTTGTCTTACTGCACTTTAAGGGGCCATAACACAAATTTTGGAGCTCGAATTATGCGGTGCATGTTAAACCATGAGCACTTCACAGCAAGCTGCCAAAGTTCGAGTGCATTACATGCAGTAGAATACCTGTACATGAAATTTTTCATATTGCAGTTAAACCATATAGAAGTCGCGCAATGCTAACTAGTGATGAAATGAAATCGCACTCCCAGTACCGGCTGCCTTAGCATAATACGAGACAGTCTCTGGCACGCTTTTGTGCAATGCAGGCGCCGGCAGCAATTGCAAGAGCTGGAAATATGTGGTTGCCATGCATCATTTCGTTTTCATGTCTTGGCAGTCAGCCCCCCCCCCCCCCCAGAAAAGTTTATGCAAGCGTCCCTCATTTGTGCTGCTTTTATTACCCGTGTGGAAGAATTGCAGGCGTTATTTCAATGGCAATGCCCTTGCTGCGCCATTAGGTGCCAGAGCACGTGGAGCAATACATTCGATGAGGTTTAGGACTGTTTCGAAGCAGACTACACAGTGGTGGCCCTGTACTTCCAGACGTCGCACAATCCATGCCAAAATGGTAGTTGCTGTTGGTGGGAGGGGTTTGGAGGCTGGGGTTTCCAGTTGAAAGTTTGTTAAAATGTTCTCCGAGTGCCCAGTTTTATTGTGTGCACAAATATATTGGTCCCTCTACTCAGTTTCAGTGATAAACTGAGAATAGTTGTACGACTGTGTCATGGCCCCTTTAAGCCTTTTAACGAACCATGTGCCTCGAACTTGACGCTTTCACTACGTGCACAGAATATGTGTGACATTGCTGTGCCTTCTTAGTACCAGATGGTTTCAGGGGTCTGCAGTGTCAAAGCACCTGAAAAAGATTGTGCTTTTTTTTGCATGTTGCACATAGGGTGGTAGAAACGCGCAGTGCAAAAAAAAAGGACAATGAGAGCAAGGGCACCTCTGCAGTAGGCTTGTAAACGCAATTTATTGTCACCTATAAAAACCGTGTTCATCGATCTGCACACAATAAAAAAGGAGCTCCAGATCTCTGAGATGGCGCAGAGGGCGACCATTTAATTGCTAACAAAATATACAAACTTTTCAGACAGCTTCATCATCTCTTGATAAGATGCCCGCACGCGCAGCAGCGGTCGTCAAAAGTGGAGATCACAGTCGGGACTAGACAAAAAAAAGCTGGTTAAATTAAGGACTGTACTGGGCATCCGCATCCATGTACCTTTCATGTGAGGTGGGAGGAAGTATTTTGCAATCATATCACAGCATGAGCACAGCAGTCTGAAGAAAAAAATAAAGGAGGGGCATTTGCACAGTTGCAGATTGCAAGCTTGCTTTTAGACAACAGAAGGAATGCAACAGGCATAGAAGGTCCCACAGCTGAAAGTGTCAGTACTCTAACATCAGGGTGCTCAGCTGAGCTTCTGAAACCAATCAGGCAAGCCCTGCTTAGAGCAGGGCCATTCAGGCTTACAACCAATTTCACTAATTGCATGTCACCTGGTTCGACGTACAACAGAAGTGGAACAAGGCTAAGGCTCACTTAGGCTTCTGGTAGAGAAGCGCCCATAACAAGGAGACATTGTTGAAGCAAGCATGAAGGCAGTCACTGCCGGCAGGCAGCTTATGTAAACATTGTTGGAGTGCGAGGCTACGGTAAACAACATCCTGACAAAGTTCCTACTACACACTGCACCAGCTTCTAAGACAACGGGTAGCGTCACGGACAGAATTGCATATTACCTAGATTGCGGTGGGACTCCTCAATTAGCACACCAATTTTTTTACACACATTGAGAAAAACCATAGTTAAAGCTAAGTAGTCGTGAAAGCATGTAGCTTATTGGGAGTTTGCTAGCTTTGCACATGCAAGCCACACAAATCTCCATGCTGACAAAAACAGAAAGGCAACACGAGAGTCAAAGGCAAAGATTTTTTTTTTTTAAGTCCTCCTCCCAACTGCCCTGAAAAGTATCCAGTGCCATGCATGGGCATCGTACTGCCAACGCAGCGAAACCAGTGACTGCGGAAGATCTGACAGGAAGAGTTCTGTCACCAGAAAAAAAAAAGAGATGGGAAATTTTGGGCTGCAAGAAGCAAGAGCTACGAATGCTTCAGAAATGTTGAAGAAAAGCTACCACCAGATGCGTGAACAGAACACTGTCTGTGCCCATTCATAGCTGCAACTTGTTTTCACACTTTAAAGCAGGCATTCATTACCAAACACTGTTTTAAGTTCAGCATGAACAAAGCCTTGTTTGAGGTTAGCCAAATGCCATTTAAGAATGAAAATAAACCTGGCTCAGAACTCCACCATGATCCGATTTCCGCTGCATTTGCATGCCGCCAAAACTTGCACACACTAAAAAAAAAAATTTATGTTAAAGGAATGGAGGCAGCAAACGTGGTTCCATGCTTCCAAGTAAGGTACACAAATTTGGCCTATCGCCACTTCGCTGAAATGACGAACTACAGCACGTTTCTTAGACATGGGGAAGTAAAAAAAATTACTGTGGAACAACCCACACCATTCCTAGTCTTCCAGAATATTTCCTTTAGCAAGGAACCTGCTAAACAAAAGTAATAAACGCATAAAAGAAACGTGGATGCATTTTCTGGAAACATTAAAACTAACTCAAGAAACGCTTGAAATAAAAAAGAAAACAGCCTTCTTCACAGAGAGGTGTGTTCTTAGCAAGTATGTAATGGTAAATCAGAAGAACCTACATACCTAACACAAGGAAACTAAAAACAGCACTTTCAGTAATGCACAAGAAAAAAAATCTTACGGTAAGAAGAAAAGCAACACAACAGGAGGAGTATTTAACCACCCTTTTAGCTTTGAACTTCCACAAACCCCGCCCCTACCCACATTTGAAAGAACAAATAAATTAGGAAATGACCTGCACACACTGCATGTAACAAGACAAGCAGTGCTCACATTTTGCAGAGAAATGATAAAAACAAACCACAAGAAAATGTGTATGTGTTGGGAAAAAGAGTCCTCAGGAGGGTTCGAGAGTATGCACAGAAAACAAACAAAAAGTAGAATGTACAGTACATGAACATATGAAGGGAGGGGGGGAGTGGGGGTGCACATTGGTTCATTCTGACGACAACACACCACCAGTCGTATAACAGCAGCAGAGGAGGATTGAAGAAACGGTGGGTCTCAATTCTAAAAGTTCCCTAGGAGACGACAGCAGCAGATGTCGCAGAACGGCGAGTCTTCTTCCCCATGTTGGAGGGGTCCGGCCGCCTCGCATCAAGGTGGGGAGGTGTTGGAGTGCACGTTGCCTTAAGAGAGGGCACACGCACGAAGAGATAGTAACGGGAGTCCCATTTTGGCCGCTCGCTGGACGAGTCACGTCATGTACCTCATGAGTGCCCGCAGTGCATAGAGAAGTTCGGCTTGCATGCGTGCCTCCAGAATCATGATTGTTACGTGCACCTGGGAGTGAAGAAAAAAAATAAAGCTATTCTAAGTACGGGTACACCAGAGGATTACAGAAATTTGTACACATCCACAAGTCAATTGCACACTGCTACTTAATAAAGCCATATGGAAGCCTCTATTGGCCAATCAAGCAATAAAACTGAACTAGGAACCAAATGCTCTTAACTGCTGCAAGAACTAAACTGCATAGCAGTGGCAAATATTTGTTTCTCAGATCTCACAATCCAAAAACTTTTTTGGTCGACTGTATGTGCCCAGTAGTACGCAAGTCTTAAGTGTTGTTTGCTAAAGCTAATGGTGCATTGTAGTTAATTGAATAGGTGCACTTGAAACAGCCAGCAAAGTGCTCCCAGAAGAAGTTGTGCCAGCTTTATCAGCATCACCATCGGCTGGTGCTAGACACTGCAATGGCAGTTTTTGAGCAGTTTCGCATGCCGCTATATGCTTATTGGAGAGTTCTGCAAGTTGAACCACAAGGCGGACCAATATGAAAGGAAATGCCTTCAAAAGAATATTTGCATTGCAAACAATGCGCCATAAGCCATATTTCGCAGTGCAAGAACTACGTAGGCGGTCTCACACTTATTTCCGAATTAAGATTACGTGTTCCTTTCGCAATTAAGCCTTGCTGTAGCAAGTACCCGTGTCCTGCGTGAACAGTACTTGTCAAACGATAAAAGCCGAAATGCACGCTTACCTTCTCAGAGTACTTGAACTCTCTCATGACATTGTCATAGTCCTCTTTGGTCATGCGATCTGGGTAGCAGCACACAGCCTTGATGTACTCTTTCAGGTCCCGGTCCAAGAGTTCATTAACCTCCCGGTAATCGTAGTCATCATGCCTGATGCCGTAGATGCACTGAATGTAGTTCCAGACTGCCCTTCGGAACATGGATGTGTCCACATTTGTTCTGCTCCCCATTCTGCATACACGAAAAAAAAGCAAGGAGCACGATCATTAACATGAATTGCAGCCATTTTTGGGCAATCCGCCATGTTCCATTAACAGAGACAACAGCTGTGCAATGGACTCGTTCCTTGAAAATTACACTTGAGCATGCAGATAGGCACAAGTATAGTTATGTAGGCTAATGTATGCAACAAGCTGGTGGTGCACTTCCAGTTAAAATTAGCCTTCGCACCTGTCCCAACAGTCTCAAATTTAATGAAAATGCAATTTGCAGGTTTTCATCCCCTGTCCCATCCCAAGACCTTAAGAGACGAAAACTGCTGGAACCAGCTCGGCATGCTAGGTACTATTCCACCTATTTGGTGGTCCCGTTAATGTAGTGCAAGCATTCGTACCTCCGTAAATCCAGACACTGGATTGTTTTTCTTGACCGATTGTTTTTCTATCTAGCTTGTATCAAAATCGACCTGAGAATTTAATTGTTTTTGCAATCGTTCGAATAGTCCTGACATAATACACAAGGCAAGTTGCAGGATTACTGGTTGCAAAAATTTCACGAGTGAGCATGCCTAGCTGATAAAATGAAAACATAGTTCAGACATTGCCGAGCAACAGCTCTAGTGCTTTCGAATTCCACCATTTAAGGCATAGGTTTGTTGCACTAGAAGTGGCCTTTCTTTTTCTAGCACCCATGTCGAGCAGTGCTTTTGTCGGGAATAGAATGGGTGCGTGCAGAACTGATGAGCCAAAACACCTGCATAAGAAAATTAGGCAACCCCATTGTATGCATAACATCACTACAGTGTCGATTCCCCAAAAAAGAGGAGCGGCTCATGATTGTAGTGTTTATAGCATCATGTATTCCGAAAATTGATTTATGTTGATCTCAGTCGACTTAATGTGGCAGACAATGACTGGGCAGGCTTGACTTGCTGCAAGTGCCTCAATACTGAAAAATTGATCATTTCAATTCCTTATCAAGGAAAGGTCAAGTGCGCTGCCATCAGAGCACAAACATCTGTAAATCTTCGTGCTTATGCAAGGAAAACTAAATTCTGGGGTTTTACGTATGTGCCAAAACCACGATCCGATTATGAGGCATACCATTGCGAGGGACCCTGGATTAATTTTGACCATCTGCAGTTCTCTTAACGTGTCCCCAATGCACGGTACACTGGCTTTTTTACATTTAATTCCCTGAAACCAAGGACACTTGCTTTTATTGGCTCTGTGCAACTTCAGTATGGTGTGGTACAGTCATAAGCGTTAGCTACTTACGTGTAGTATGTGAGGTTGTAGGCCACTTTGAACTTCTCGTTGAGGAGCTCTCCCACGTCGTTGTATAGCCGGTTGACCAAGGAGTAGCCGTGATCCTCCCAGGAGTAGTCCTGTATCCGGAATGTTGGGATTTCAGAGACCTCCCGTCGGGCGAAGTCCTGGTAGCCAAAGTCTGCGTCCGTCACGAAGTGAGACAAGTCGTTCCTGGGGACACTGCGTCGGGCTGCTGGGAGTTCACCTCCATTGCATTCCGTATGGAAGCAGCGCGCCCGCTCCTCTAATGTTGGCTCGTTGGAGCGTTGTTCAGAGATGTTCTTCATCTTCTGCATGATGGTTTCTACAGTGGTCTGCCCATTCTGCACGAGGAAAGAAAATGTCGCACTCAGGTCACATTCATTTTGTTAAGCAGTGCAGGCTATTCAAGATTTGTCCCATCTGCCAGAGTTCTCTATGCCAGTTGGAACTGTTTCTTCGAACCATTTTATCATGCTTGAATTTGCTTATAGCAGCTTACGAAGGAACAAGGTTTTCAGCGCAGCAGCACATCTGAGCACAGAAGCATTGATTAATGCTCCTAGAACCATGACAATAGTGAGCAGTGCTTAAGGAGTTACTGGTCAGTTACTGGGGCTTCACATTGAAAAGCAACATCTGGGCTGGTCGAGGTTAATCATACATTGGGTTATTTATTGTGCAACTAACTTTAGGTAGAAAAGAGTCTATATTCTGGCCCTACCAGAATGTGGCTACTGTGGCCAGGAATCGAACAGGCAACCTTATGCTCAGAAGCAGGAAAAGCCATTACCACTGCAGCACGTAGTGCTCAATAACTACGTCACATTCATTTCTTTCACAGAAGACACCATTACTTCTTATGCACAACACCAATTTTACAGCACGAGTACGCACCTTCATAATTGGCACCCCCGAGTCGCCATTGGCACTGTAGACAACTGTTCCATTTGTTTCCTCCTCCATGTCAGCGTTGATGCCACAACCAAACACGAAACTGGACAGCGCATGGAAGTGGGCAAGGATCACAATGGCTTGCACTACCTCCGATAAGGACCAGTTGTTCTTTCCTTTGGTTAATTTCTGCAAAGGGACAAAGAAAGCAAACACCATGAAGCACAAATACAAATCTTGAAATCTTTAGTGCCATGAACACCACCGTGTATGCGGCATGATCGAATCTGAGTGCAGGGGCAACCCCAAGAGCAAAGAGTGCTTTAAAAAGGCAGGAAGCTATGGAGTGAAAATTACGTTAAAATCATGAACTCATTCCATATCCGACTTATTAGTTCCAAGTTTTATTTTACCACCTGTCTTATGCGATTTCGGGCATGTCCCTCAGATATTTTTGCTAGAAATATTTCTCTGGTCTCTAACTAGGACAGCACACGTGGAGATGTGAGGTACGATGAATTAGAGAAATAAACACACCACAGCCAGTGTGCATATGACATCAGTCAGTGCCTACCTCTATGTGCTCCTTTGTTATCAACCAAGGGCGGTGAGCAAGAATCTTGTTGATCTCGTCTAGGTCCCTCAACTTCTTCGGAATGCAATGCAAGCCCTGGAGCCACGATTTGTCCCCTGCAACGTCCGGGGACAGGAATGCTTCCCGCTGCATGTTCACCAGGTAGCTGCAGTTGTGCCTTGCTGCTGCCTGCAACACGGATGAAAAGTATTTTGTCATCAGTGAAGCAACAGTGGCTAGCCATAATAGCCGAGCATCAAGAAGCGAAAACATGTCCACTACTGAGCCTACAGGCAAGTGCACTTTCCCGACAGTGTGCATGCAATGCCCTAATTATGACCACTGCTCGAAAAAGATGGCCAAGGGACAGAAAAAGCCAAACAGTGCTTGCAATACTCGAGTCTATTATAGAGTCTGGACATATAAGGTTTCGTTCATCGTTGAACATTGTGGTCATTAGCTGTGCCTGCCAATTAGCCTGTCTTTCTATCCTAGTTCATGCCTATTTTTTCATTTCCATTGCCTTCCCCTTGCTGTTGCTGTGCAGTAAGCCAGATAGATATGCTTCTGGCTGAAACCCTTGCCCACCTTTCTAGATCTGCCGTCTGATGCACTACAGCAGAGCACGCAACACTAGGGACAGGGTCAGTGCCTACCATGATTGCGATGTAATGTCTTTGGTCGTATGGGAGTGGCCCATCGCTCTTCAGGATGAAGTTTTGTGTCTTGAGAAATGGACCCTGGTAGGCCGAGTGGTAGCCCATGAGTAGGTCCAGGTGGCTGCTTTGGCAAAGCGCATCGATAAACAGCACTTGAGTCTGCAAGAAAAAAAAAAAAAAAATACACGCAGTTAGGCACTGATGTTACAGAATCTTGTCCAATTCATAGCTGGTATCCGTTTAAATATGGGTCGCTACCCGAAATTCGGATTGGTCGCAAAGTATTCTTATAAGTGAAATAAAAAAATGGAATAAATAAGATATCTGTAGATCCCACGAGCTGTGGGGGAATCTAAGCTAAGCCGTTCTTATTTATCGACCATTTGCAAATGACCAATGTGGACACATTTTAACATGAAAAGTGACTAGCTCAACATAAAGTTGTGGCGCTCAAACATGTGGACCTCACAGATGAGGGTGATGGAATGACGAAGGCGTTTTGGCGACGACATAGCGACGACCGCAAGGCGGCTGTGCGATAAAGACGCCCTGTCGAACGTAGCCGGTGATCATCAATCGACTAAATGGTCTCGGGTAGAGTGACAAGATCTAGTACAACAAGTAATCTGCACTTACAACAGTTTAATAACGACTGTACGGTGCATCTCGGCGAACCTTGAAACTCTCCTGCTTTCTGGTTCTAGTTTATTGTGCCCACGTTAAAGAGGACCAGTGAACAACTGAACGAAGGTTCAAGAGCTGACGCCAATAAAGCCGGACACATCGATGATAGCATTATCCTGCTCTGTTCAGCACAAAATTGAGGTAAAGCTGACATCACGGCCGGAATCGCTTCCACCAGCGCCCGCGTGAGATAACGCTGATACAAAGCTTTGTATCATGATTCACTGGTCGCTTTTTTTTCCCCCTAGCGTTGAAGCGGACGGTAATACACGGAGACATTTCGCTGCACTTACGCTGGAACATCTTAGGGAAAGTCTAGCTGTTACATCAATTAATCTTTCGGGTCATGAGCCGGGCGATTTTTCGATTTGCTGACGAAATCCGCAAGCGCAATTGGCACAGCTGTATTGCGAGAGCTACGGCAAAACCGCACAATTAAAATAATAAGGGACCAATAAGCGATGTTTATTGAACGCGTTGACACTTCCGGTACGTAAAAAAAAATGGAATGGAAAAAAAAGAAAAGAAAAGGAACGAACATTGAACCTTTGGAAGAAAGACGCATTGAACTAGCATATTCAGATGCCCTCGTAGAAGTATTCGGCACACCAGTTACTTGGGTACATGAAAACCGACGCGCGAGTCGGTATAGTTTAATCTCGATTACTATTACACCATCTAAAATATATGTCTAACTACTGGCAGTCGGAAATTGCTTTGTATACCGGAATTATTCGTTTAAAAGAGGCACTAATGCGATTTTCTGGCAATTCGGCTCCAGCTGAAGCTTTCTATAAGAGCATGCGTAACTGTGCTTACACGTAGAATTTTCAGGCAACGGCATCGTTGTCTCTGTGAAACGGATAATTCTGATATAAAAGACAATGCCATTGTCGGTAGTTTAGATAAACCGAGCAAAAAGGGTAGGTTTACATATTCGAGAGACCTTTAGAGCTGCTTCACAGCAGGCAACGGCACAACAGCGCGAGGTGCGTAAACTAAGCTATGGGGAAAATGCGCGACTGGCGATCGAACGAAAAGTTTAAGCTGTTGCACCGATCGCAAGCAAGTACGGCCAAAGCGCAAACCTTGCATAGCAGAACAATAATGAGCGCCTAGAAATAAGAAAGTGGCGTTCCGAATGTAGGAAGGTTTATTCAGAGCAGCCGACAATCCTGATAGTGCATGTCAAGACACGCCGCTTCAAACGCAAGGCAACGACCGTCCGCAGCTAGAGCATCCGTAGACACAGAGAAATGCCGGTCGACTTCGTCATGCGAAACGCCTTTCCGCGCGGCATGACACATGACGGAAAACGAACAAAAAGGTGCGTTCCTGCCAAAAGATTAACGGATGCAGCAGCTATCGAGCGTGTATTTCCGATGCACTGCGTTAAAAACGCCGACCGTCTGCAAACACGGAACCTACATTAACTCTTGAAAATAAACGAAAGGAGAGAGAGGGAGGAGGGGGGACGAAATGAAAGCTTATTAGAATGTGTGAGCGAGCACTCGAGATGGAGCAGCAAGCATCCACCCAAAAAAATATGCGAACCGTCCCATCCGCGGCCCGGCGTAATGCGGCGCAACGGCACCCGCGACAGGCGCGCCGCCACAGCGACCAATGGCGAGTCGGCAGCCGCTGTTGCTATGGCTGGCGCCACGCAAAGGCTAGCGAGAGAAACCTGAATTCAAAAGGCCGGCGCCGGTACAATAGTGGCGGCACACAGGAGAGCCGGCGAAAGAAAAAAAAAAGGGGGGGGGGGGGGATCTCGGGGGCGATATAACGATAAAAGCGAGAATCCGGCACTACCGCCGGCCCGGGCCACCTCTGTCGTTCGGACCGAAAAGATTTTGTCCGGCGATGGAGAGAAAAAAAAAATCCTCCGAGTCTCGGTCGTGGACCGAGCACAAGAGCCGGAACAAAAGCAGCAACTTATCCGTGTTGCATGTCAGCGAGTCCTTTTCCCTTGTAATTTTTTTTTTTAGTTCAAGCACCGCTAAAAAGTCTGCTCGTTGGGTCGCGCGAGAAAACCATCCGGAGAATTGAGCTACAAAACATCGCGGCGGCGTAGCTTGGCTGGCTGGCAACCTCTCCGCAGAGTTTCGTCAGCCGCACGGACAAGTGCATCCTCCGAACCGGTCGAAGAAAATGCCCGAAGCATGTAGGGGCTTGCTCGGTTCGATCCCTCGGGCCGAGTATCGCGAGCGCCGAACGGCAGCAACCTCAGCGGCGCGCTCCAATCGTAACAATACCCTTCTCGACGGCCCGGCGAGCGGGCAATGTGCCCAATAGCATTCGCCCCTCGTAGCAGCCGGCCGGGAGCGACGAGCGATGCCGGCTAACGCTTTGCGATGACGGAAACTAGACGCCATACCGGGGCAGGGGGGGATAAAAAAGCCGAGAATGCCGATTTCGAGCTCGTAGAAGCATAGATTAGCAGTAAAGCTGCTGCGAAACCACACAGGAGAGGATCGCCTTGATGCGGAAGCCGCCCGGCAACAAAGCACGGAACGGCACACCCCCCAACGCGAGACAATGGAGTCAGAAGCAGACGATTTTCCAAAAAGCACGCGAGAAAGTACTCGACAGCTCATCAGATCTGCCGGTGCAAACTACATATTAGTGAAGTCCGATGTGCGTTTCGTTACGTACACAAAACCGGCTCTGGCGGATGCTTGGTGCAGCCGACAGAGACAAAGAAGCCGGCCGGCTTGGCCTCCTTCCCGGCCTCGCCAGCCGGCGAGTCGCGTCCCCACCACAAAAAAGCGGCCGAGCGAAAACGGTACTCACGTTTCTTATTCCCATTTGGCCCATGGTATGATTTGAATTATCGTGCAGTGGACTGTTGTTGCGGCAGGGCAGAATCATGAGCCCCCAAAAGATCCACGCAAAGCGCTTGTGATCCTACGGAGGGTGTTCCCTTGACGCAACCGCACGACTAGAACGATGGAGAACGACGCCGCAGTATACCCTGTGTCACCACGCACGCACTCACACATGCACCGTCAAAGTCTGTCGCTGCGAGATCATGCGTCCGTCATCCTAAGAGCGTCCCCCTTGGAAATCCTACGGAGATGCTGAAGCCGAGACGCACGACAGCACGCACTCACACACGCATACGAGCTACCACCTAGGCTGTCATTCTCAATAATGAACGAACGGCCCTATCAGCTGGACTAGTAAACAGCTGAAAATCAGGAGATGCCCAGCCGACCAATGGGCGGCCACTAGGTGAGAGAAAAAGCCGCGATTCTGGCGCCCCCTGGCCTTCGTCGCTATGGCGACGCGTTGGAAGAGCGCATTGTGCTACGTCCTCATTTTTAACGGAGCGGCAGAAAGCGGAAAGTGAGTGCTATGACTTGCCGGATAGTGCACCGTCTGTGCGAATGCAATAAAGCACTCGATTTGCTTTCATTGGTGACCGCAAGAAGCATCACAATGCTTTGTCTTTTGAGTGGGAATGATGCTGCAATTATTGGACTCCATCCGAGTGTTTTCTCGGCTTTCGAAGCGACAAATGCAGGTTATGACGCAAGTTGTTTAATGCGGCATTACTCGAAGGTTCATGCTCTAGGATTGAAATTATTTAGGAGAGTTCTTTCTTGCAGGTCTTGTTGACACTTTCTGCACGAAGCGCCTCGCCCTTTGTTCTAAACGTGTTATCGCCACTCCCTTTACCACAGCTCGCCGCTCTCGCATCAGGCAACGGAAAATTCCAGCTGGTAGCGGCGGCGCTGCGGTCGCACTGGCTGCGAAAAACAGCCTTGCGGTGTCTTGGTTGTCTTGGCCTCAGTCGCTTCCGCACAGGTGTGCAAAGCGGGTCGTTCTCCACGCAAGTAGTGCGTGGAGATCGTAGCCCGACCTGCTCGCGGCCAGGCCTCCCAACCTCGGGATTACCGGACTCCGCCGCGCTCTTTGCTGAGGCAGCTGACAGCGTAATCTGGCTTGTGTCCTTGCTTGCCGTCTCTGAGGCGCCCCTTCTCGCCCTTATCCTTTGCGGGGTTTCTTTATTCGTTGGCTAGAAGTGAAGGCCCGCGAGCACCGTCTCTCTAGATTACAGTGAAGATTTGTAGCGCTCCAAATGCTGCGTTTTTTTCCTCTCTTCCCTCTGCACATCGGAAAACAGTCCCATGTTGCTTCCTGCTACGTGGAAAGTTTAATCCGAAAGGAGTCCCCTCCTCAGTGATGACGCGTGGTTTTGACAGCTAGGTCTCTGGTACACTTTTGTTACTTGGAATATTTCTAGGAGCTTTGTTCCAGTAAACCGTTACGCCGTCGGAAACGGGGCTTTTCAACGGTCCCAACCACGGGTACTGCATTGTTGAAACTTCGCAGAATATACGGCTTTGAATATAATTGAAATTCACGTTTTTCTTGCAAGCGTTTGCAACCGACATAAACCGCTGCCGAAATGCAGGCATCCTTAGAGAGGCAAACCAGACTCCTACAAGCTGGCCTGGCGCTCAAGTTTCTCGACTCACCGGCTCGTTAATAGCAACCGACGCGAGCTGTGCCAGTAGTCCCACTCTTCGCGACTGCAACCTCGCATCATCTCGAGCAACAAAGCTTCATCGACTTCATTGCTGCAGACAAGAAGCTATCGTTTCGGGCATCCGGTGACCTGCGGACTGTCGTGAAGCAAATAAACCCATTCTGCACTCGCGTAGTGCGACGTATGTCACACGTACAAGAGAACACTGTGTTAGCGCTTAAACGATATTTACCTTAATATATTTCAACCTTGATATTTTCGACGCCGTCTGCCGACATGTCGCACTGGGCTCGCGCCTATTAAATGTTTTTATTCTCAGTACAAGCCGAAATCGGGGGATGGACGACTACGTTTTCTCTAACGTGATACGGACTTGGGAAGTGGATGCTCCGGTCGAATTCGAACTAAACCATCCGTGGTGGCGCAGCCAGAGGTGGCCGGGTGGCCGCTCCACACGGAACAAAGGGCTCCCCTGACGTAGCGGCCGATGTGCGCGTGCTTTCGCCCGGCCCGGTGCCGCCGCTCTTTCTTTTTACATTGGGGAGAGGGGATGGCGGTGCGGGGCTGGCTGCGGCTCACTCGAAGCGCGCGGCTCCCGGATCGGAGCCGAAGGAAGACGTCGGGGGAGAGGGGGTGCGGGCGCACTACGTGACCAGCGATCGGCGCCCGGTCACCTTCGCTGTTTTCGCCCCGCTACAGGCGGGCAAGAAGAGACGGCTCGCCGGGCTTTAACTAATGCCGCGCGCCGCTCTCCTTGCCTCCGGCCTTTTTTTTTTTTTTCGCCACGTACCCTCCCCGATGGTGAGCCGTGGTTACATTTTTAATGCGAACGAAAAGCGTTTCATGTTTGGCGCCTGCGCACACGGTCCAGTGGCGACAGCCCCGTACGAACTCGCGCCCAGGCTCGCTGGCGCTGAGCTTGTTTGGCCTGGTGCTTGCTTGATCCGACTCCCGCGGTTGTACGAGAAACCACCGGCACACCCGGTCGACCATTGCGTCAACTTCTCGGCGGCTGCCCGAACAGACGTATTTAGGCGGCCTTCGTCCGAAAGACGTTGTCATCTCTGGCGATACTAACTAGACTGGAACACGGGCTTCGAAATCTTGTGCACTGCTAAAGCAATGCATTGCGGATTATATATATATATATATATATATATATATATATATATATATATATATATATATATATATATATATATATCTGAGAAGAGCAACTTCGCGGTCGTATTTGGTTTATTTACCCAACAGTTTAGGTCACACCCAAACTATTGGGTAAATAAACCAAAGATATCCCCGCGAAGTTGTGCTTCTCATCTTTCTAAATACGTCTGTCCTATTGAAAAATACAGTCACTATATATATTAGACAAGGATGCTGAATTGTGCTAAGCGAAGACTGCATGTTCCTGGTAGCGAAACACCAGTGAGATGGAAAAACTTGGTACGCAATCGTTATCACGCGGAAGCGAGTCGTCAGCAGCGTAACTATAATCCCTTCATGTTGAAGTATTTTTTGTTTATCTCCTGCGCTGCCATTGTTCTTTGCGGCCAGGGTACGGTATTTCCTGCTTGCCCGGGATAGTCACATGGTTCTCACGGCACAACGACCTCTTTTGAAAATGAAGTGGCTCGCGATGGTGATCAACGACAGCTTGGCTACTCTGAGAGCAAGGTCTCTGCGTCTAAAAAAAGATGGAAAACAAGAAAAGCAGTTCGTCGCATTGTTGACGCATATGAAGAGCATGCTGTCAACAAAGCTGTGACTGCACTGTGTGATATTGCGGCAACGTTGGACGAGTATTGTGGACGTTTATGACTGGGTCTGTATGGTTATTATGCTATCTGTATACCTTCTGCCTGCATGAGTCGGCGTAATTACCTAACTGCGTTTCTAAGATAAAAATAACCGCCCGCTGAATTTATCTATTGACGACAGCTGTGCTAACCCATTTTGACATACATTGTTTTTAAGCTGGGGTGCGGCGGAGAAGAACAACCGCGACCTTTCGGAGCAATTGTTGCGGTCAGTCGCCACACTGTGCGCTTTGCCACACCCAATCTCTTTCGAGATGAGCTTCGATATAGATAATGCGCAGCGCGCACACACAAAAAAAGAAAGGTGGGCGGGGGGGGGGGGGGGCGGGAAACGCCACTTTCGAGAAGAATTGACGAAAATAGAAAAGTAGAGAAAGAGAGGCATAATGCCAGGCTTTGTAAGAATATTCAACGACGTTCTTCCGTACCCTACTACTCATACGCACTAACGTCTATTCGAGCTCTGTGTACGGCTCTAGGTTTAGCCTTCTCTTTGAGGCGTCAATTTATACATGACGCGCGTTTCCCACACACTTTCGGAGTGGTGTCGCCTGACCTGTGGTGTCGGCGTTAATCAAAATCCACCAGAAAACTTTTTTTTTTATGTGGGTTGCAACGAGAACGCTTTTCTTGTGCATTTAGCGAGATCATTACGGAGGGCGCTTGGCGACGCCGGCCGAAAATACGCCACTATAATACTTTCCGCGGAGTTGACCAAAATTAGAACAAAATATAAGCGGGAGCCAGCGTTTGGACAAGTCCACTTGTCGAAACGTTGTCTCCCGCTTATATCTTGTTCTAGTTTTGCTCATCGTCTTGGATTTCCATCTCCCGCCTTCCCCGTGTTTTCCCTGGGTTCCGCGGAGTTGGCACTTAACACTGCCATGGCGCCGCAACTTTTATTGCGATAGCAATTATGTGGACACGCCAAGCGAATTGCTGCCGGCGGCGTCGCCGTGAGGTTCCGCATACATTTAGGCATATGCATGCTTTACGCCATACCATGCTGTGCGACATGCGGCATATGCGGGTTACATTGCCGCACCATTCTGTCAGTAAAGTTGCTCATACCAGGTCTTATACGTTCTTTACAAAATTATTCCTCAGAATTTTGGGAATCGCAGCCCACAAACACATGTCGTGAAAGAAAACACACACACAGCGCATGCCTTTTATCTTAAATCTTTTCAGACTTAAATATTAAATGTGTGAAACATTAAAAGAGCTAAAACCTGAAAAATGATGCAATTTTATTGGCTCAGCTGTGCGTTACCTTCATGATTCGCCAAGGAAACAGGTTTCAAGCGCACCCGATACGGAAAAGTGGTGCTAAAGTCGCTAAGATAAATGTTGGCTTTAATGAGTAAACATGAATGAGCATCTTATGGCAAGATTTAAACAGAGGACCCCTAGCACAACAGCTAGTTTTTACTTACGTTTACTTAGTCAGCTTACGTTTACTTCAATTCATACTGCCCCTACAGCTACGAGTCTTACGCTTCGTGTAATATTCTTACAAATTGCTGTCGCATTCATTGCTTCGCGCTTATGGAGAAACTATGCTTTTGTTTGTTCGTTTACCATGACAACGGTTCACGCATTCCAGCACACAATTGATCGTGTAGGCCGCACTGCTTGCCTCGGTGTTCTTGTACTCGTACAGCTGCTAGGCAATGAAGAGAGCAATTTGCATTCGCAGACGATGGGGCGATTGATCCTGGTTCGCTTCGCTATTATAGTGAGAAACAAATCGCGAGCAGGCGCTGAAACGATTTGGTGGTCCCTGCAAGCGACAGCAGTGAACGGGGCTTAACCACGAACCAACGCAAATGCACTACTCGTCCTTTTTACATCATTCTGCGTTGCTCGTGTAGAGAAGCGGCTACGGTGCAACGTATCGATAGCGGCTGTCGAAGTAGTACTTCGCATCGGACAGCTGGTGCATGCTGCAGCTGTGCGCCAACTCCTTTTGCTTCGCGCCTTGGAATTGCAATGCGCTCAGCGTTACAGAAAACCACGGACGTAGACCGCACGTTATTTTTTGCCCCTCTTGCATTGTAATTCTTGCGATCTTTTTTTCTTTCCCCACTTTGTTGCTATGCGTTAAACCGAACCATATGGATGAAACCGCGTCCCCCTGATCTTCTACTACATGTGATCGATTTCGAATAATCAGTGTTACTGTCAGTCATTTCTTCTTTCTCCCGAAGAAATGAGAATACGGTTGGCCCGGTAGAACAGTCGGTTGTTCTGGCTTGTGAACCAGCACTGCACAGCGTTAACCATTCTGTTTTAAACCACTACGACCTCATTGTGTGCTAGCACTTACGTAGGGCCACAACAGCAGTCGGTACTTTTCCTCTCCGCGTTACAACCGCTTTGCGAGCTGGAATTAACTCCCCGGCAAAAAAACTCGCTGTCAGTTCGGATTAGTGGAATTCCGAAACACTCCCTTCTTCCTCCGCATCTCCCTTCGTCACCCATGCACAGATGGCGCTGCGTGCGGGTAAGCCCCCGAGCGCAGACGACACATAAGTCGAGCATGATGCAAGTGTGATGCATCGTTTCAAGCCGCGGCGGCGACAACCTCCCGCCGGAGCTCTAACCCGCTCCTGGTTCTGTTCTAGCCGCGCTGCCCTCACACGTCTCTCTCTCTCTCTCTCTTGTAATTTTCTTCTTTTCGTTCCGAGATTTAATTGCGCCCTCTGTGCCAACATATCTGCACATATCTCGCCAGCCCGTCGCTGCGGGTTCTACCCCTCTCCTATCGCCACTTCCTCCTTTCCTGATCTCTTCCGCATCGCGCCCTCTCCGCCAGAACGCTCTAGAGCCACCCCATCCAGCGCTACCTCTGCGCACGGCAAGGAGCTCACTCTCCTCCTCAAACCCTCCCGTTCTCTCGCCCTATCTCGTCTCGCCTCTTCAACGCTCCCCAAAACCACCTCGCTCCCCCTGGAAGCACGCAGAGAGAGTGAGAAAGAGCGGTCGTGACGTCAGCGGGCGCACTGCTTGCGTCAGGAACACGCCTCTGCACCCGCCCCTGTTCGACCGCTCCGTCCCGAGTGCGCCGTCCGCAGATACCGGAGACGGCAACCCGACGATCCGAGCTGAAGCCGGGCTGGCAAGGCGAGCCCCCGCGTCGCGTTGTAATCGAAGCGTCGCAGACTGCTGCTCCCGCTGTCGCCGTCTGCGGGGAGTGCTGTAGCTGGCGTCCGCCGCAGCGGGGGAATTTCGAGACGCGCAGATCAAACGGCGAACGGGGAAAATCATTCGAGTTTTAACAGTGGCGCGTTAGTGTCTACGGGAGCTTGCAGGGCAAGTATGGAGCGGTTCAGACCAGCTTGGGAGTGATGCATACATACACGGATTTGCTTTGGGTTCAACTTCCTGACCTGCCCACCGTTTTCCGGACAGAGTGAACACGAGGACGCGAGCCTACCATGCTTTGGGTTGCACGTAGTCCGAAGCCTTGAACTATGACCCAGCTCAAAACATCTATGTCATCGGAACGTTAACCCTGTAACAATCAATACGGTGAAATCTGTGACGCCATCGAGTCCGCGGTTTGGGTGCGGAACGCGAAACTCGGGCTTGAATTTTCACGGCAAAAATGACACAGGCTAAAATGACACATATTTTAAGTTAACAGCTCATACTTGTGTAATGTTTGTTTAGTGCTCATTTCAAAAAAAAAAAGAAAAAAAAAGGATGCGCGCATTGCGGGCGCATAGCGGAAGTTGGCAAGCGGTCAACCGAACGATCCCTAGCTATCTCTTTCTAGTGGGTTGTCTTCAAGACCTGGGTGTGTGCTGCATACTCGCGGCTTCCGAAGTGTCACGCAGAGTTGTGCCGATATATGCGCGCTCGTGTCTTGGGAAAAAAAAAAAATGCATTCCCGCATCACGGTGCAGCAGGACGCGAAACAGTGTAAAGTAAGACCAGAACAGGAAATAGCGTCTTTCCTGCCTACCGTCTTCTCATTGTGTCGCGTCCTATTACGCCGTAAAAGAAGCATAAACCAACCAGCACAGCAACGAAGAATACGTTTCAGTCCCATATGCTGTTGGTCACACAGGTAATGTCACAGCTTCGGCACGCCGAATGGTCTCGCATTACGGCCAGCGATGTCAACATTTAACACAACATGGAGGTTGTAGCACACGAGTCATGGCACGCCGTGGCTGTTGAGTGTTTGCAAAGTGAATAGAAATGTGTGAATTGTGGCGCTGTATCCCAGATGAATGTTGCTGCGAAGCATAACAGTTCGATCCATCTCCCGTGTCACAAAAGCAGACATACCTAGCAGGTCGTTCGCCCAGGTTACGCTGCTGTAAAACGGTCGGTAAAAGAAAAAGTCCGTCTGTTTGTATGAACTTGTGGATTTTATTTTAAAGGTCGTCGCGCTTGCGTTTCCAGAAAGGGGAAAAAGAAAAGAACGTTGACTGTTAGCCGAGGAAATGAAAGCCATACCCGTCAATTTTCGGACTTCATGCTCGAAGTGCTGGCATCGATGACGTTAGTCTTACGTCGTGGATTTCAGTAAGTATTCTCGCACATCGACGACACATGTACGGGCAGAGTCCACAAAATTTGGCAGACTCAACCTCGTTTGCTTACTTGCGATGACAATTTTGTTTTAGCGATCAACGATTTTATAGCACATTATCAATAATCGGTGACGTCACGGGTCGGTACATGATCACAGTCATGATAATATAAGCGTCATAATGATATATTTAAGTTTCCCGGATTTTTTTTTTTTTTATCGCCTGTTGCGAATAACATAATTCTATTCCTTGAGTTGCATTACTCAGAGAGGCAGACATTACTTGCACGAGAAATCGAAATACATACTCAGTTAATTAAAACAAATCTCTAAGTAGCTTCTCAATTACTTTACTGCACATATTTCGATCTCTTTCTTCGTTCAAACAGCGAGAGAGAGAGAGAATAAAAGGAAAGCAGGGGTGTTAACCAGTCAAGAGTCTCGTTGGCTACCCTACGCTGGAGGAATAGGGAAGGGAGCGAGAGGGTATAGAGACGTGCAAAGATAGTGCTTTTGCAGGTAGACGATTCCAGTATTTAAAACAGCGAAAGACTGGAATCGCCTACCTACTGAAGCGGTGCACCACTCCAGTCATTCATCGTTCAAGGCATTCATCGAAAATATGACGTATAGATATGCCCACCCCAGGGTATTTGAGATGTGAATTAAAAAAAAAAATATTGTAATTTGCGAATCGTAGAGGGTGATGTTGAAAGACGTATCCAATGCAATGAAGTTCCAGAATGACCAATTTGGAGATATGCGTCATCAAACTCGCCTTATAGATGCACTGCTGTTCAACTTACTTTTTTAACAATATGGTCTTTTATGCATTAAAGCAGTAAAGTAACTGGAACGCCCACGTATTTCGACCCACACTTTGGAAAATAATATCTCGAAGCTGGCGTCATCCTTGAGATCCTTGCAAGCTTACCGGCTACAATTCGTGGATTGCAATATGCGCCGTTAAGTAATTAGGCAGTTAATGAGTGCTTTTTTTTTTTTGTTAAATGTGTGGACGCGCGTTTTGATTTCTCATTCTAGTAATGTCCGCCTTTTCGAATACTCCAGCGTTAAGGACAAAAATTATGCCATCTGCCTCAGGGGATCTTTAAACATTCCTGAAACCCCGTTTAGCTCAACATCTTCGGATGCGTACAGCGCAGCTTTGAGGGGCGAAATAAAATACTGGCTCCAAGTGTATCGCAGACGTCATTGCGGAGCTATGCACAGCTGCTGCTGTCGGCGCGGATTTCACGTGAACTAAGTGAAAAAAATATAATAACCATTGACGTGAGCGCTGCTGTTGATCGACTTGTCCCTTTCAACCCTCTTTGTACATGCCGCGCTTCTGAGAGCCTGGTTTCTATACCATCCTCCAGGCGTTAAGTGCTTGTAAGGAGAGTTCACATTTGGGCACTTCAGGTGCCGTCGTTCAAAAGTAATTTCAAGAAAAGTGAAGTGTTTTTCTGTAGCGCCGGTAAGCGTACGGTTTACGCACGTAAATGCATTGACGCACTAATGTGTCGGGTGCAATCGCTCGCACTTCGAACGTGTATACCGGCGACGACGACGTCAATTTGGCTTGGAAGTCTAGACCTAACGGCACTCTGTCCTTTACGTGTTTTTTTTTTTTAATTCGTGCCTTTTATAATTTCCATAACCATAGCTTTCGAAGCCAGAGCTAACTGGCTGTAGAGCCCCACGCCTCGTTTAATTATGCGGGGCGACTTAAATACGAATCGCGTGCGTAGTACGGGCGGAAAACATGTATCAGTTTGAGTGAAGCGTTTGAATAAAGAAAGAACACACAAAAAAAGAACCTTTGTCGCGCCGTAGCAACAACAGATCTCGCAGAGCAATGAACGCTACCTCTGAACAGGCTGGAATGTCGTTAGAAGCGACCTCTTATAGTTCGTATACAACTGCGCTAAATCAGCAATGCAAAGTAGTGTGTACGGTTGTGATTATCGTCGTTACTCTCCCCTGCTCATTACTGATCCCTTACGGTCATCACTTCATCACGTGCAGTTGCCAGCTGGAAACCTCTGCTGATTTAAGGGACGATATTCTAATTGACATCAAGAGAAAAAAATGGAGCTGCTGGGCAGGTCACGTAATGCGCCGGTTAGATAACCGTTGGACCATTAGGGTTACAGAATGGGTACCAAGAGAAGGGAAACGCAGTCGAGGACGGCAGAAGACTATAGGTGGAGCGATGAAATTAGGAAATTCGCGTGCGCTAGTTGGAATCGGTTGACGCAGGACAGGGTAATTAGAGATCGCAGGGAAAAGCCTTCGTCCTGCAGTGGACATAAAACAGGCTGATGATGATGATGGAACTGTATTTCTTCAACCTCCCCTCTCCCTCCCCCCCCCCCCTAAATAAACGAAAAACAAAAAGAAGTCGTCGTCACAGCGAAGCACTGGCGCTGGGGGTATAGATCAAAATTTTAAAAAGAAAGAAAAATCACCGCCTCTTCCAGTTCGGGAAAATCGTCGAACAGCGAAGCTGTGTTAGTTACACCGTGTTACACTATGCAAGTCAAACTTCTCAAGCAGTCTATATTGTAAATACTTTGTTTCACCATTCTTTCACCTCACTTTCGCTTTTGCGCTAGGCAGCTTCTTCCTCTGGTGTTCGCACTATTCGGCCTTCCCATAGTTGCAGCTGGGATGGAATGTGCGGAACTACTAATCCAAAGCTCCGTATATTGGGCCCACCACTGGACTTGCGCGCGCTGCAATCGTTTTGACGCTTAGTTGGATTGGTTTGACAATTGACGTCTTTGTGTTTCTTAATGAGGTTACACACGCTCGGCTGCGACGGAGAGAACGACGTCAGTTACTTTAAGCCTGCAGTCCGCCGTTATCGCTTGAGTCCGATGTCTCGAGTTTGCTCGGTGGCGTGGTTAGCAGCATCCGCCCGGCCTTGCCGCTTGCGATCCTTCCAAAATTAAATTGCTTTAACAAAAGTAAATCTGTCCGTCACGTAAGACAATGAGTGGCTCATACCCCCTTAAGCAATTAATAAAGGGAAAATCAAACAACCACCCGTTCGTAGCAATTGCTACAAAGGAAACCCACACGGGTTCCTCGAAAGAAAAGCCTCAGAGTTGAAGAAAAATTCGTCCTGGTCCAGGACTCGAACCCGGGACCACCGCCTTTCCGGGGCATCCTCTCTAGCACCTGAGCTAACCAGACGGCTAGCTGATGGCAGGGCTACAAAGCAAACCCGTATGGGTTTCCTTTGCAATTACTACGAACGGGTGGATGTCTGATTTTCTCTTTATTGATTACTTCTCTACACCTTGCGGGTCTCCACAGAACTGCTACGTCAAACACTTGCCTTTGCTTCGTGTTGTCGACAAATTCGACTTCGCCCTGCCATATGCTAGCCGCCTGGTTAGCTCAGATGGTAGAGCGGCTGCCCCGGAAAGGCGGTGGTCCCGGGTTCGAGTCCCGGACCAGGACGAAATTTTCTTCAACTCTGAGAACCCGTATGGCTTTCCTTTACAGCAATTGCTACGAACGGGTGGATGTCTGATTTTCCCTGTATTAATTACGTCTCTCCACCTTGCGGGTTTCCGCAGAACTACTACGTCACCCCCTTAAGCAATAGCTCATACCCCGTAAACACGGCCTCCCCAATACGACGACAGAAGTGAAATTCTGCGCTGGAATGACGAGCGACAACGGAGCCAGCTGTGCAAGAATACGATGACGCTCGAGCAATTGCTAATGATGCTAGCTTTAGCGGACTCCGACAACGACGGCACATGGTCCGCATATAAAGAGCTTCTCCGTAAAGAAAGGAAGTCGGACTTTCTCTTTTAGTAAGCAGCCTTTTATTGCTAAATTAATGCAAATCTAGTCATGAAAAAAAAAAGAATACTTGATCAGTATAAGCTGATTTCTTGTTTCTCTACAGTATACCTTGAACATCCGTGCCCTTTCCGTCGCTTCTACCTCTCACTTTCTCACCGTGTCTGGTTAAATGGGATCCGCATAGTCGAGTTCTTAGCGCTTGCCTCCGAAAAAAAAAAAAAAGAAAAAAAAAAACATCTGATCAGCGGGTCAAGCGCGTCAGCTTTTATACCGTAGCCATCGAACGTTCCAGAGTAATCGCTGGTGACCGCATGTCTTCCAGAAAGTTCCACACGACTCGCGTCGCGTATGAAATCAGATTACACACGGTTCGGTGACAACAGACAGCCGATAGAGCGATCGATAACATTCGAGAAACTTCCGATACGTGCAGGCGCGTCCTGCGCCGTGCGATAGCATTTGCTGGGCGTTGAAACCTGGTTACCCGATAAAGATAAAGTACACGTGTCAATACGAACACAATGTCGTAAACAAGGGTCTCCGTTCCGCTTGCGCTTTAAACTTTGAAAGGAAGTTGCACTTCACCTTAAAAGCAACTTAGGCGGCAGTTCCGACTACGCAGGCACGGGGACGAATTTGTCTTTGCGTTAAACCTTCGAATGACACACACAGCGGGAGCGCATCATGCTTAATTTGACAAGTATCTTTAAGGCGCAAGCAGGAGACACGGCACAAAAGGAAGGTCATACACAGGACAGGCGCCGTGCCTTGTCACTTGTTTGCGCCTTAAAAAATACTTATCAAATACGCACCAACTAGGCCCATAGAATGTTCTAAACTCATCATGCTTAAGGAGGAGGAGGAGTAAATAACCTTATTGTGTCCTGAGGAACCCCTCCCCACCCACTCTTGGTTTAGTGGCCGATTGCTCAAAATTTCCTAGTTCTTCGTGGTTCTTGCTCCATGGTCCGTTCTATATGTGAATCGTATTTTACGTATACATCGGCTCTCATTCAAAGGAATACTGCACGCTAGCATCGAATTAATGTAATAGCATACAACAGTTCTAGCTGATAGGTGATGTCTGAAACATGGCGGCCATGACGTGTATACGGCTCCGCGATTACCTCCGGCATATGCAGTTCGCAAAGGCACAACCATCGATAAATGTTTCTGAACATACTCAGAGGGAACCGTCGCTGGGGCGAGGATTTGAACGCCGCCTATTGTTTGCAAACCGAACCGCTGGTGTACGTCATAGTGCAGTAAGATGGAAAGCTGGGCCAGTTGGAATCTATGCATTATTTGGATCAGCGCCGAAAACGACGGCAACACAGATCCTAAAAAAAAAAAAAAAAAAAAAATACTGATTTTGCGTTATCGTTTCTCTGAACAGCAAGGTCACATTTTATGGTTCGAATATAACGCTTGGTGCTGTTACAATTGCCTGGTTTGTCACGAAAAAAAAAAAAAGAATTAACCTTCGTCTGCGGCTCTCAGATGCACCCCCTATCTATTAATCGAAACCGATCTTGAAGGCCATGCCCTGCCGTAACTGCAAACGCCGGAAGTGACATAGCCGCCATGTTTTAAACATTACTGGCTGCGATGGGTGGAGACGGAAGAAAATCTGCTGTTTTCTCTTGACAAACCAGGCAACGATCCGGACCATATTAAACCTGATCTCGCTTTGATATTTGCGCAAGAACAAAGGATCTGTAAGGGCAAAAATGCAAGGGCGCTCCTTTGGTGCTGCGCAGAACATGATGGCTGTGACGTCGCGTGGTCTTCTGCTCCACGGCGATGCATGACCTCCGAAATAAGAGTTCCATTACTCGCAGGGGTATGGCGATGCGGACATTACGAGGTGCGCAGACGAAAGCAACTTCGCATTTCGTTTTCCCTTACAATCGAGGCAAGCAACAGTGCCAAGTATTGTATTGAACGATCCATGCCATAAGATAGGTTTTCGCCGGGAAATTTGAGTGAGCGGTAAACCCAAGCTTTTAAAGGGAAAATGCGGGTCACTGTAGCGCTGCAACTTCTGGCGCGCGCCATCAGGAAAAGCATAGCATTCGAAATTAGCGTTTGCTACTTAGATAGCCGTCGTATACCGCCGTGTCGTAAACCCGACGTCTATGACGTGCTTCCCGCTTCCAAAATCACTTCCGCCGCATTCAACCAGAAGAAAAATGAAAAAAAAAAAAGCATAGCCTTTAAGATCAACATTTGAAATCCAGAGGGCGCCACCTTATGGGGCGTAGATTTGGACACCGCCTGTTGTGACAATTATGCGAATGGTGGAGGCCCCTTTGCACCGTTGCCGTTGTTAGCGCCGCCGTCGTGCTGTCGCGGTATCGACGCGCATACGCGGCCTGGGCGTGGAGAAGGCCTCCAGGCAAGCGAATGCATCGTTACGCTTCCACTCAATCGCCCCTGCCAGAGCCAGGGCAGTGTTCTGGCACCTTTCTTTTTTACCCAGCGGCCATGGTTCTGGCATCCACCACCGGCACGAGCGTTGTGCGCACATTGATTGATGATGTATGGGGTTTCATGGCGCAAAGGCCAGGAATGGCCAAAGAGCGCCATGCCTGTGGTAGTGGGTGTGCAGTGTAACTATGATTACTATGAAATTGGTGTGTCGTGGCTGTAAAGGGGCCTTAAAATTACGCTCTAAAGCGCGTAAAATCTGTAATAAAATTATGGCGATGACGTATGACTTGTACTATGAACATTTCGATGCATATAAAAAGAATGATACGATAGGTAAAATATATCAGATTATGAGAAATGCCAGAGCACTACTGCCTCCTTAGAGCCCTTGAAACACAAGGGCCTGGAGGCATGTGCTATTCAAAACAATTATCGCAGTGGCATCCTCTCGAGAGAGGAGGCGCTACGAATTCATGGGACAAATAACATGTAAGACCACATCTCTAAGATAACGTAGCACTGTGTCTGTATTAAAAAGCGGTTCTGGACCAAGGAGCATTGCAGGATGAAGAAGAGGAATGTGCTGTCGGTATGCTAATGAAAAATGTCTCTTTCTCTCAGATTCGGCTTCCCGACACTCCAGGAGGACGTGGAGTACGGTCAGCCTCTCCCCGCATCTACCACAGGTTGGAGGCTCACTTCCGGTGAGTAGAAAATTATGGGTGCCAAACGTGTGTCCTATTCTGAGACGACTGAATAGGACATCTGTTCGGCGTGATTTTGCAGTAGAGGGCCAGAATCCTAACTGTGGTTTTATCAGGTGGAGCTTATTATCCGTTTCCGCGTCCCACATGCGTTGCCAGTGGTCTCGCAATCTCCTTCGCAAGAAAGGTCTCAGATCTGTGACAGGCACCGCAGCGGTAGGGTTAACAGCTTGCGATGCGATTGACGTGGCCATCTCGTCCGCCAGAACGTTACCCTCGATGCTCCTATGGCCAGGCACCCAGCATATAATGATATGCTGGTTAGATCTGTACGCTTTACACAAGACGGAATATAGTTCATTAAGTACTGGATTTTTGTGTGTATAAAGTGACATCAGGCCCTTCACGACACTTAGGGAGTCTGTGTATATCGCTGACTTTTGGAGTTTTGATTTTTTTATATGCTTCACGGCAGACAGTAATGCGTAGGCCTCGGCCGTAAATATACTTGTTTCCGGGTGTAGTACATCGGATTCTGAGAAGGATGGGCCGACGGCAGCATACGACACCCCGGCATTAGATTGATTGGCGTTTCTTCTGCTGAGCAGTTGCTTGCGTACAGCGCCCCGGTTCATACGCTGGTCCGAGTAAAACGGACATTAAAACGTCAAACTAAATCTATCTAATATTTCTTTTGGCTCTGGCAAACACCGACGATTTTCCATCGGTCTCGTCATGTGCAGCATTGATGGCGCAACGCCTCCCCAGCACTCTTCATCATGTCAGCGTTCTCAGACGCAGCAAGCGTAATGCTATGCCTCACTATCGCTTTCAAAGCTTTTTTGCATCGGGTGAAAGATTTTTTATATATATATATTTCATTTTCCGCCTTTTCTAGCCTGCCAAGTATCCGCGCACAGTAGCGCCGACATTTTCGCGGGTCCCGGGAATGCATAATTTATGAATTCAGCTCAACTTACGGCTCCTCTTTAGCATGCCCTTAAGTCTACATACGACTAATTTTTTTTTTTCGTCTGCTATACATATCGTCTTTGAAAGACGCAGAAACTCTCGGTACGTTCAGTAGGAGCCCGCTTCAGCGTAGCAGAGGTGGGCGAGATTTGAAAGCGAAGGGCATTCATGAGTTGCAAACTAACTTCGCGTGCACTTTCCATATAGGAACTAATTTGCCTCGAAATCGACTTTTGAAGGAGGCGTTCGTCGTCCCACGCGCAGACCTCGCCGGAGCGAACACGGCGCGCATTGATTTCGGAAGCTGCGTTAAAGAAGACAGTCCTCGGCAGGCCGCACTCGAAAGCAAGCGGTCTAGCCCCCCCCCCCCCCTCTCATTCTTTTTATTCTGTTTTTAAGCCTTACAAATCGAAGCTCACCCGAATGCGCGCGCACATGTTGCGACGGAAAAGTCGCTCATTCGCCTAATGGAATGGCCGCTGCCAGAGATACGCCGGCGCCTGCAACGGGGACTTTACGCAGACCTTCAGCGAAATTGAGAGAAGCAGTCCGTTTCTCTTATGTCCGTAGGTTAACTTTCGTAATAAAAAAAGATGTATTGCAGTTGTACCGCCCAGATCGAACATAAGAAAGAAGAGGGGGAAAAAAAGAAAGAAAGTAAGAAGCATGAACCAATGAAGTCACCAAGGGAAGGCGTGCTAAAAGAGGACCGTTCTGCTTCGGATCGAAGTCTCTCGAATTCTGACGTGCACAGCGGCGCACGGCGTAGATCTGCGCCTCGCATTTACTCAACAGCGCCGCTGCGTCACGATAATGTGACGAGGGTGCATAGGCAAACAGTTTCGCGGAAGCGTACACCCATTACGGCATCGCAGGAGGGGCCGGCGATGTCGCACTGCTGTTCTTCCATTGAAAACAGGCGCACATGCACGCCCTTGCAAAGGCGATGCCGCCCGTTGAATAGCTGTGCCCCGGGGGGTGGATCCTGGGTACCGTTCGCGAGTGTAGAAGGCAAATGCATAGAAGGCAGTAGGAGCGTTAGAAGAGACAAATTTCCTAATTTGACGAAATCGAATACGAATACTCGAGAAAGGTGTCCTTCGAATAACGACCCGACTATCAGATATTTTCTCATTTCTAACACGACAACATCCGCTAATAGCGCTAGCGGCGGCCGGACCAACTTCGGTCGCGAGTTCGCGCTGTCTGCGCAAGCAGGCCTGCGTAGCCAGGCAGCTACCAATACGCGCGAACCGTTCAACGTCATTTTCAAAGTGTCTTTCTCACTTGGCTATCGAATGGTACGTGGTACGTGAACGATGCGCTTAAGCGCGTACGTGCGTGGCTTGAGTGAGCCATAAAAGTCACGCCATGAAAACAAAGTGCGCTTGGGCGGCTGTGTCGACCCGCTCAAACTCAAGGACGATGACCTTCGGCATGATGTCGGACTACTGCCTGGCGTGGATCACGCAGACATCAAGGATTATCTTGTGAATGCAATGAGCTTCATGACCAGCTAGCAATTGAAAGCCTGCAAGTCGATGGAAGGTCCCAATTATCTGTCGAGCGACTGGTTGCAGCAGCCGTGAGTCAAAGTGCTCGAATGACATGATCGCCTTCATTACGGGATTTACTGTGTGTTCTCCACTTGCGTCGTTAAGGTAGCGTTAACATTGCTTCACTGAAATGAACCCCGAGAACTAAACACCAATTCCACAGCCTTCGTAATTTCTGTGCTGCGTCAATTCTGCTAGTCTTGCCAAAACAGCTTTTTTTTTTTGCCCTCCCAGGTTCGTAATTCACAATCATTCAATGAAAAAGCCACTCACACCATGACTTCTCGTGGAAGGAGACGGCGAGGTGCTGGCTGCACACACGTTCACCGCAGGCCTTGCAGAGGCATGCTCCCACATAGCTGCTCTGCTCATTTACATTGAGGCTGCAGTGAAGGAGAGATATAACCGGGTATCGAGAAGAACCCAATCTGGGCAACATTCCTGTCGCCTGGCTTGTTTCTTGCGTAATTGATGCAGCCAAATAGCACAATTCACCATGACGCCGAAGCTCAGTTGACGCACGGCAACGGCGCGTAGTCTGTCCGGATGCGCGAACAGTGTACGTAGACCTGTTCAGTAAACAATTACCAACAGCACTGCGCACGAAACACTGAAACGTCCGTGCTTGTCTGTCAGCGACTGGTCAAGTCCACAAGGCGAACGGCGGGCCCAAAGATAGGGATCAGATATGTTCGCGCGAGAAAGATCGCTGTTATTCTTCCGACGCTCCGCGACAGACGCGACAGTAAACATGGCGCGGCTGCTCCGGCGACGCTGTCGCCGCCTCGCGGATCGAGCTCAGTGCATGCCCCCCAAACAAAACGAAAGGTGAAGTTCGTGTGGATGTTCGCTTGGTAAACAAATTACTGACACTATCGGACACATGCATGTAATGACGTTCACAACAGGAAGCCCAGTGAATTGAAGAGCTTCTACATGAGTGATATTTGTTTTCCGTTATCAACTCTGCTGGCAGCACCATCATTCGGAGCTGTCTTCACCTGCACTGATCCGCCTTCCTCGAGACTCCGTAAGTGTTTCATCAATCCCTTGTATTCGAACAGAAACGAATATTCAACAATTTCGACATAGTGAATTCTGGAGTCGAGTACCAATTAGATAGCAGGGGTAATTCGATTCATATTCTAAATTTCGTATATTCGCACTGCCCTGACGAGCCGGCATCACGCATTGCGCAGCAGAGGCAACGGTCCCCTTAAAAAAAAAAAAAAGAAATTATGAGGTTTTACATGCCAAAACCACTTCCTGATTATAAGGAACGCCGTAGTGGAGGACTCTGGAAATTTCGACCACCTGGGGTTCCTTAACGTGCACCTAAATCCAAGTACACGGGAGTTTTCGCATTTCGCCCCCTTCGGAATGCGGCCGCCGTGGCCAGGATTCGATCCCGCGACCTCGTGCTCAGCAGCCCGACACCATAGCCACTGAGCAACCACGGCCAGTGCAACGGTCCCCTCTCTGGCCTTTGTGTCAAACTCTGCGAAGAGGAGCAGACCGCGAATCTTGACGGCTCGGAGCGATCTTTATCGAGGCGCCCTTGTCCGGCGACTTGGCACTTGCTAGTAACACGACATGTCGTAAGACGTTAAATTCTTTCGCGCCTCTCAAGGTGTCGTTGAGAGGAACTCAAGCCGCTGGACTACATTGTGTACTATACATATGGCGTTGCATCGCGGTTGTGTTCCGAACTTGACACGCGAAGTTGCGTAACTCGCGGAAAATTTTCGCGCGAGCTTTTGATAAAGAAGAAGAAGAAGAACACTGGTCCCCAAGGAACTGCTTCGTACGTGCGTCAGGCAGCGTACCCCAGTGCACTTACATGTGTACTGTATGCGAATCTCACAACAAAACAGCGCGAGTATGACGAGAGAAGAAGGCACGA
The DNA here is from genome assembly GCF_023375885.2 of Dermacentor andersoni. Lineage (NCBI taxonomy): Eukaryota > Metazoa > Arthropoda > Arachnida > Ixodida > Ixodidae > Dermacentor > Dermacentor andersoni. Next base: position 31,704,687 of record NC_092819.1, read on the forward strand.
TGTGCGAGCTTATTCTGTGCTGAGGTGGTTTTCCTAGTGATTCTTAGTCATGTCCGTGTGATATAACACATGGATCATGCTATGCACACTACAGAGTGCGCCCCCTGCTGGAAATGGCTGGGTGGACGGCGCACAGTTGCCGCACAGTGATGCTGCCACATCCCATGTAAGGCTTTGTCATTTGAGCCGTACAGTGGTTTGACAATCGAAACGTACACTCGCCGGGAATTCGGAGTCTGGTTTATACTTCTATAGTTCGTGCACCCAACCCGGGAATTTCATTAATATTTCTTTCTAACCGAATTAACCCCAACTTGTTTTTAACGTAACCCAACCTAACCTAATCTTGCACCAACCTTAATTTGCATGTTAACACATGCTAAAGAAGTGGCAAGTTTCGCCAATACGAGAATTATCATTCTCTAGGTGACGCTGCATCGTCGAGCACGCAGCCATTTCCGGCAGGGGCGCACTACGTATGGGTAAAAGATCACTTATATGGGTGCACCTGTTGTCAGTCAAAATGCGCTTCAATAGCAAGCTTCGCTGCAGTACCAACTCAGGGTATCCTGTTCAGATACACCTAAAAAAAAAAAGAAAAAGGAAACCTTTGGCTTCTTACTGCTGAATCCGCTTCCTCTAAAATTTATATTTGTGCTCCTTCATTATTTGACCACTGGTACCCGTCACGTTAGACACAGCTCTTCTGGGCCAATCTTCATTATACCCAGCTAACTGAATCTGTTGACGCTGACGAAATTTATATCATACGCAGGTGTGTCAAATATATCATTAATGTCAGACTAGAATTTTCGACGTAACTAAAGTTACAATCTGTCGTAAATCTCGAACAATTATGATGAGCTCGTATACGTTTGACGCTTTTGTAAGCACCGAGCGCTTAAAAAACACCCCAATGCGTAAAAGACCACGTTCAGCGAAGAAGAATGATCGCCAAAATAGTCGCATCGACCAGTAGCGACGTTGTTTAGACATGTAGCAGTGCATTTGATTATGAGTGAGCGCGGGGAGTGAACTACGGGCCCGATGGATAGAACAGGTGTTCGTTGCCGTATCCGCGCGCAGCTGTATCTATAGCAGAGGTCGGCATCTTGCTAGCGGCGCGTCTAGACAGACGAAATCGTCTGGTTTTACTGGGATCTTAGAAAAAAAGAAATCCCCTCGCGCCGGTGCTCTTTCGGCGGCGACCACCCGAATCCTATTTACGATTATAACTACTTCTAAGGACAGTCACGTGATCGTGCCACTTCTGCAACAGATGAATAACGCCTCATTATGGGGCGCGCCTTAACGGCCTTCTGCAGCAAAACTGCAAAGCACGCCGACAACCACCTGGAACTCGGAGTTTCCAAGCTAGCGAGCTTTGGTACCTTCGCAAAGCCGACGTGCAACCGTACCGATACATTGCACCAGCCAGCGCTCCAACTTTTCCTTTCACAAGGGCGGGGGTGAAGAGAGAGGGAGAGGACGTCTGACTCATCCAACCAACTTTTTGAAAAAGGAAATATAGCAAGAGCACGCAAGTCAGAAGACTCGAAGCGGCTCCTTACCTTCCCTCGACGCTGCCACGGCCATAGAAAGGAGTCTGGACCGCTCATGATGTGGAGGGCGTCGTCGGGTCCCCCGTGGAAATCGGGGAGGACCGCAATGTGGGGGGTGGTTGTACACGCAGTCTCGGATGGCACCTGTGTAGTCGGGACCTGTTCCTTCCGGGCCGCACAAACTTTGTCGGAGCAAGCAAAAACGAGTTCTCGTATGCTCGTGCGCCAGCGCAAAAAACACACACACAAGCACTGCAGGCGGGTTGAAACATGCCCTCCCCGAGGCCTTCACAACACGAAGCGACGGCGGTGAGTCATTGCAGACGGCGATCTTCTGCGAACGTAGATGGTTTGCCTCCCGTCTGCCAGAGGACGGCGTCGTTCCTGCACAGGCCGCAGGGGAAGAAAAGAAGGTCAGGCTGGGCAGACTGGGGAAAGGGCCGGTTTCCCAGGGCTGCTTTATCCCTAATGCAGGCTACGGCGTGATTGCGGACGCGGCGGCGTTCGTCAGGTGTTGCTGGCGGCGATCCTCAGACGCGATCGAAAGGCGACCCCACTTTCGAGCTGCGCAGGTCGCGAACCACAAGTGATATTGCTGTTCGTACCCGTTCGTTTCAATGTGCGGGCGGCGGGTTGCGGGCCTTCGGTTTCTGGTTCTCTGCTTGTCGCTCATTGGCCGTCAGTGTTTGTCACTGTCATTGGCCGTCAGGTATGAAAAAGAAAAAAAATCTGTTTATGAATGCAAACAAGTGTAATAGCGAATAAAACTAGAGAATCGTGCAGTGAGTCAACAATTGCGTCTCGCTTGCACGTATATAGGGGAGGCAGACGATGACGATGGGAATCGCTGAGTAAACTTCTACAGAAAAAAAAAAAAGGTAATGAAGAAAAGAAAGAAGGAGTGGTATGGCTCCCGGAGTATCGGCTCCGCAACGCGCTTATCTTACCTCATGCAAGTCGCCTTCTGATACACGACCTTGTGTTCCTTCTCAGCAGTGTCACGGTTCTGCGGAGCTTTTGCTTGTCCGCCATGTTGCGCAGGCGCGCGTCGTGCGCGTTGCGCAGCTTTTCAACCAAGACTGCGACATAATAGCCTTGGGTGCCATTATCAGGGTCGCATCTTCGATTTCCGGCAGCGGAGTTTGTGTTATATTGAGGAAACAGGACCGATCGGGGCTGCTGCGGCGTCCTGCAGATGTGCGCGAAGTGACACATTCCGATTCCCGGCCGCATTGCAATGTGATCGTAATGAAAAAGAAGTCGCGTAGTTTGTTTGTTTATTATTTATTTATAGATACTGCAATCCCACATTTTGGGATTTTAGCAGGGTGGGAAAAACAATCAAATGCAGAATACAACATAGCAGAGTGCAAGTAAAAAAAAAAGAAACAGTCGCAGGTTGAAGATTTAAGTGCACGCTAAAGAGCTAGAGGTGCTTCAGAATAAACCAAAACCAATCCATCGCTCTTAAATAAAATCTATCCGGATACTTACACCAACGCTACCTGCCACAATTGTGGAGATATAGCCACGTTAGATCACATGCTCTGGCGGTGTGCCCGGTCACGCTCTATCATCGCTAACAGCTCGGCCAGATGGGAGGCGGTTCTCCGCAGCCCTCTTCTGGCTGACCAACTCTGGGCTGTCCAGCAGGCCCACGATGCGGCCGAGAGGCTCGGCCTTCCGGTTCCCACGTGGGAGCGGCCCGCTTCGTGAAGACTCACGATCTGCAGGACTTTAATTATTATTAAAGTTTTACCATACCATACCATACCGTCCTCTTCTACCACTTAGCCGTGTCTCACAGCGCTGCGGCAGCTTCTGCATGCGAGATGGCATCCATTATTGAGGGCAGCTATTGTAGAAGGTACTGAGCATTCCAAAAGTTTAGCCTTGCGTCCAGGACCTTGTGCATACATTATAATGCACGGTCCGCGAATCACCGTAACGCTTTATGCTTCGCGGCTTTGTTGCCGAGTGTGAGGTGATTGATACTCGATCGGTCGATCTCGACGAAGCGTACCACAATCGTCGATGCAGCGAACTGCATGTCGCCATTTCCGCAGGGTACGTCAGCAGTTCTTGGACTCGCAACCGCGATGCATTTATACGCTGCTGCTGCTGGCCGAGCAGAAATCGTCGCTCCCACATCACCGACGAAGGGAACTGCGCAACTTTGCGCGCGGATGTCGGGGCGATAAAGAAACCGCAGCATTGCAGAATATGAGTCGAACCGTGGGGTGGACATTGCGTGGGAGACCTCGCTTTCGAGATGCCGCACAGAAAAGAACGCCGCTACGGAACTCGGAGGCGAACTCTGGAGAGACAGTGAAGAGATAGCGTTCTCTTTCTTCCTTTCTTTCCCCCCCCCCCCCCCCCCCGCCTTTCGCTCCTGGCGAGCCTGCAGAGAAGTGTGGCCGAGCTTCACTTCCATACGCCGTTCGCATTTCAAAGCGGGGCAATAAAAAGGTGGCTCCTATACAGGAAGCGCTCTTTCCGTTTGCATCAGCCAGATAGGCACGACGCCAGGAAAAGTATAATAAAAGAAAGAAAGGGGAAGACTGAAACACCGAGTTGTAGTAGGAAGTCGCGAAAGGAATCGCCCTTCTAACATATCTCGGGGATGCCCGTAGCAGTTCTAGCCACGTTTCTTGTCCCTTTTCTTTCTTTTTCTTTTTTTTTTCTTGGCGTGTATGCAAAACGAGCATGGCCGCTGTGGTCTTTCTATCGCCCGCTCTGGTGTCTGGTAACCCGGCCAATTCGGTTTATCGGAGTACGCGCTCTGCGTCACTTGCCAGTTTCTCTGGAGGTTGCGTCTTCCTTGACGGGTAATGCTTGCGCAAGAACTACTCGTGAAGATACGGCAGACGGGCTTTCCTGCGAGAAGCATAGTCAGACACGTCGAACCACTCGGGAGTCCGACGTAAATCATACCCAGCGCGGAAGACGGCGGTGCTGATTACAACGAGTTGGAATTGTCTTCCGGTTTCGGATACCTTAATGAGGTGATGAAATTCAGACCTCGTTTCAGCGGCTGAGCTGCTGGTTTATTACTTTGCCCCGTGTTCTGCCTCTGTGATAACTGCTTTGGCGAACGTTGTGCCGAAGGACTTCCCCCTTGCCGTTCGTTGCTTGGTTATACATTTACGAGTATCAGCGTCGACAAGTTCGATAGCCTTGAAAATTTTAAAGGAATCGATAGTCCACTTGGCTGCGTGTTCCCGGCCGTGAAGTTGCATGGCGGTGTGCTATGCTATCAAACAGTTCGCAAACAGCTCCCCCCTCCCGACACGGGCAGAATAAAAGCGCGCTTAAACAGTCGTAAATTCAAGTTCTTGAGATAAGCGTAGTTTAAGTTAGCTCATTTATAGGCCACGCTCGATATATCGTTCAGTGCGCGTGAAGTAGTCTGTGTTCTCGAAGATATTAACAACCCTATGTGCGAACGTGTGGAGCCGTTGTCGTGACAGCGGCTCAGGTGAAGGTTGGCTCATGATATTATCGGAGAAAAGTGCTAGAGCTATGCGCAGACATCGAGCAATCGTGGTGGCTTAGTGAGTGGGGCGCTTTGTTGCTGGGCCGGAGGCCACATTCAGTGATAGGCACGGACGGACGAACAGGTGGATGGATGTATGATTATGAGCAACCTATTCAAGATGGAGTGGTGGCGGAAGCCTCCTACCTCTTTATTTTTGCCTCTCTTCCGTGCGTACTATTGGTCCTTTAAGACACTTGTGGATCATGTTAGCAAACCTGATTAAAATCGATTGTCCTGAAATCTAATCTTCCGTGCCGGCCCCTCACATTACCATTATCATAGCCGTCTTTAATATTATTCTCCACGGCCAATTTTTCTTTTCTTTTTTAAGCCTTTGCTCTTTTATACCTGGGTCAATCAGAAAGTATTTGCCCCTATTTTTTATTAGCCAAAAGAAGGTACATACAGGTAAATACAGATGTACGTAATATTCTACGTACCTTACACTATTTTTCCACAAAGGCGCCACACTGGTTCAGACATTTGTTCCATCGCAGTATTAAATTTGAAATGCCCGTGTGGTAGAATTCGTCCTGGCTGACTGGTGGAACCACCGTCCTTTTGCCCTTTTGCGGCCCTTTTGCGAACTCACACCACCACTTCACATTTCTTAAAGGGAGGAACTTTCCCCATACGTGGGCTGCACTTCCCTGTGGATATCGATGGGCGATTGTCTCTTGCTCCATAGAAAACGAATCACACTTCGTTGCTCGTACGACGTGGACGTGGGAAGCAGAACCGCCATCTTCAACAACTGACAGCAGCGCCGTGCCGCGGAGCTACCGGCAAATAAGGCCGGGCCGGTCCAAGAGAGGTCCACTGCTGGGAATGGATATGTGGACTTCGCCTTTACAGCCGTAATTCGGCTAAAACAAATACGGGCGATGGCTTCCTGATTCGCCCTCGTATAATACTTAATACCCAATTCCCCGGGCAACGTTATGACGTCCTCGGTGACCTCTGGATGGATATTGTGACATATGCTAACAAAGTATGCCCCATGGTTTCTTTGCTATTTCTACACGTTACGCTTACGAGTAGTCGTCGTGAGCAAACTTTAGCCTATCATGCGCTGCGTTCGCGTTTGTAAAAGTTTGTAAAAGTAACGTCACACAGTACAAATAATCAACGCTTCCAGCCGCACCGTCACATATGAGGGCCCAAGTTCCAATTGGCAAGACTGGTCTGACGAAAGCGTGAACACAGATAACGCCGCTGCTATGTATGTACTTTCCACGCCGCCTTTAATAGAATACAGGGCGTTCAGTCCAGTGTGCGACATCATGGTACAGAGTGCTAAAGCCCTGAATTATTCGGTTGCGTTGTGATTGTCCACCTTTCCTGTCTCTGTGGTTCTCATCGGGCTAAGTTACTACTTCAATCATTCGGTTGGGTTTGGTAAAATCGCGGAGTCGAGTTGCATCTAAATCGGGACGCCCGAGCACTTTGTGAATGGCGAATACATATGCGGCTAAAATGACCGATAATAGAAGCTATAGGACGTTATCTGTTATATGTTGATTAGGTGCGCGGGGAGTCGTATATTGTAACGAATTCTTTCTTTTTCTATATGCATTTTTCACCCTCCGTCTCTGCCTGCTACTTGGCATGCGAGTGTTATCTTTGCATGGGATTGACCATATATCGCGAGACGGACGATAAGGTGCTGACATAGCTATTGCAGAATGTGGCCTCGGTTTGCGCCGTGGGATTCCATCACGTTCAATGTCACCGCTTACAGCCTTTTTCCGAAATCTCCCAGCGGAGGAAAGCGCGTTAGCGTTTGACAGAATGTTTGGTGGCGCAGATATAGAAGGGACGAAAGCGCGCCTTGAGTTATCTGCTTGTATGCTGCTTGTACGGGTATCAGCTCAGATTAACGCGCTTTTCGCAAGGCCTTTGGACCTCGAGTGGGGGCAAGTCTTGTTGCAAACGGCGAACGAAATTCCATTGGCATGTTTCCCGAACCCGCAATTATCTGCTTTCCTTACTTATTTTTTTGTCATTGGCGTAAACGTAATGGGATATGATTACGGGTTAGATCTGAAATAGTGTGGTAATTGCTACTGGCATTAGTGAAAAGAGCAGCAATGAATGCATGCAGGGCGTATCGTAGCGACAGGAACGCTATCGCTCGAACAATTGTGAAAGAGAATTTGGCCGTATGAGTGAGCAGAGACTAGGGAGGTCTTTCAGCAGACCTGTGTTATCTTCTTTTTTTTTTCTGAACCAGATTATCGCACTGGTGGACAACACATGTTGTTGTGAGTAACCCTAACTTAAAGATCTGCGAGTTAATTGGTATTCGATAAATTAAATCAATCTTTAATTCCTTAATTGCATGCGTATAGCAGTTGCGGAGCTGCTGCCGCGCAGCGTTCAGATATCCGTTCTCAAAAGGTGCAGAGAGAGAGAGAGAGAAAGAGAGAGATTGAAGACAGGAAAGGCAGGGAAGTTAACCATACGCACGTCCGGTTTGCTTCCGTTCGCTGGGGAAAGGGTATGCACAGAAATGAATTAGCATTTGGTGTATAACCTAATATAAAGCCTTTCCCTATATAGCCTGCTCGACAGAAGCACGTGTTGCGTGTTTCCAGGCAGGGTCTGGGGAAGAACGCCTTCACAGGTGCTCGCCTCCGAATTCACTTGAGTAAACGAATAAATCATTCATCACACAATTTCTTGCGTCCACCGACGCAAATATTGAATGAATAGCCAAAAAAGAAAGCCAACATCCGAATATCAGAGCCGAAACGTCGCGCGTAATCTGTACGGAGAGCATCGTGAACCGTCCGAAAGGAAATCTCGCGCTTCTGTTCCCGCTTCGCTCTAGACTTCTACGATGCGTGCCGACACCGACTTTTGTGTATTGTGGATTAGACGGTCAAAGGAAGTGGTTATCTGGCGATATTAAGCAGGCTACACCCGCCTGCCTTAGCAAAACAGCGACAACTTTATCCGACGCGCAGAGATAGTCACTTCATTAACGAAATTTCGCTTGGTGGATTGGCGCTTCCCTCGTCGAACGCAGGTGGCTTGTTAAGCCGAAGCGTCGTACTCTAACAGAAGTGCGTGGGCGGCACTGCTTGCGCATGCAAGGAACGCAAACTAGGCTTCGGTTATTTTGTGCAGGGGTCCAACAGTGGCAGCTGATTTTGGCTGCGCCACTTTGTCAGTGAAGCTTGCTAGATCTGGCGGTTTCTCGCCAAATTGGCTACTTTTAGAAGTTCCTGGCGACTGAAAATCGTGCTTGACGACTTGGCTACTTTCTGGCTACTTTTGGCAGCGGTAACTGATATAGGTAGTGGCTAGTGTTCCTGAATATGCTTACAGGAACACTAGTAGTGGCCGAATCACACTCCCCCTGACGGCCCCCTCGAAGCAACAGCCCCAAATGTCAGATCTTGAAAGCCACGCTTTTGTGTCTTGCAAGCTTCGGAAGCAAATTCAGGAGCTGAAAATATATCATCGCCGCCACATGGTCAGTGGGCCTCTTCGACATGTCACCCTGGGCTGTCCAGGACTGCCCGAGATGCTTCATACGCAACGAGCGTTGGCTGAAATTAATGCCTCAGGCGGTTTGGGACTGCCATTGACGGATAATTGAACAGTCCCAAGCAGCTCCCTCTGAGTAACAGGAATTAACCAATCTTAAGTGCAATGCCTTTGCGTCCTTTGAAGGACGGTAGCAATAGGTGGTGTCCTAATATATCATCCCCAGCGACGGTTACCCTATAGAAAATCACGAAGACCATGGTTCTGCAACGACTGCAACAAGCAAAAACACGTCATGGCAACCATGACATTAAGGCGCCAGTGTCTATGTGACTATGCGACAGGGTACCAGGGAGTGTAGAACGTGTGTGACGTCATAGAGTTCGGACGGGAACGTTTGAAAGGAAGTCATAGTGGCATATAATTAGTATACTCATCTGTGCTAGGACGGCGTTCGGCGAGTTTTTCTACTCAAACTGGCGATACCACTTCGGCTATGAGGAAGTACGCAAGCACGCGATAGAATTTATCAAAGAACATGAGCTGGTCATGCATTATGGTAAACTATGATACAATATTATGTGATAACGACGGTTTTGTTCTGTTATTTTTATTTGTCATCAGCTCAGCGGGAAAATACAGGTCTTTGTCGCCTTCTTTATTTTCGTATTAAAAATGGGCAAAGGTTCGTTTGTCGCAACCACCTCATGGTCCGAATAAATGTTCTCTCTCTATCTCTCTCTTGGCTACCAATCAAAGCTTTTGCAGCAGTTGGCGACTTCCTTGTCTACTTTTCGGAAATTTTCGGCAACTTTTTTTTTTCGATGACCTGGCAACCCTGTTGTAAGCCCACTACTATAGTTCACGACAAAGACGGCGTACCTGCTTAACAGGGAAACGTTTCGTCGTAGGCAGATGCTTCGCCTCGACTGCTTCACTGCTTGCTTTGTCTTTTTTTTTTTTTAATGAAGTCCACTTGTCCTACCCGTTATAAATCGAACCGAGTGTAAATGACGTTTGCAACACGATGACAGCGCGCGCGATCCGTTACATAGGAAAGGCGACAAGAAAGCGAGCCGCTTGTTTTCTGCCGAGCTGCTAGTGGGAAGGAAGCAGGCAGAAGAAAGAAAAAGCGGGCCGAGGTTATTAACCTCGCCGCTCGGCGGTGCCGAGAATCGAGCGGCGCGGCCTTCCGGCAAACGCACACACACGCACACTGTCGTGTGCGTGTGTGTGTGTGTGTGTGTGTGTTTTTTCTATCTCTTTCATTTAGTTTTCGTTTCTCCGTCTTTCTGTGCCTCGAAGCGCTGTTGATAGCGGTGTACGCGCGCCGTACGGATCTTGCACGAGTCAGGTCCGCCTATAGCTAGCCAGCTCGACTTCGGGTAATTAGGCTACCGTAATCAGATACAGTTTCGGTGGTGGTTGATTGCACGTGTGCGTCGCCACGGATACAATTACTGGTGGTAAAGAGAGAGGAGCCGCTCGACGCGTCCAGTGCCGTTTTTTTTTTCTCAGTGCGTGTATATCCGCGGGCTAACACTGACGCTGCATTCAGGCGTGCGCGCGTATATAGTCAGGGTTAAACTGGGCAGCTTCGGGTTCATTAACACGTACGCGTGTTATTGGGTTCTCTTCGTGCGCAAGGAAGAAGCCGAAGCTTTTTTGTCTTTGTTTTTTTCTTAGCGTGCCTCGAGTGCTCGACCTCTCTTGGCGTCGCGTGTGAAAGAAAAATTTAATATTGAGTCCCTAGGACGAGTACAAGTTGGCGCTGTGACAGCTACAGTAGCAGGCAACCCAGACGTATAATGCAAAGCCCGTTGCGACGCTTTGTGGAGGCGTTTGCTTCACTGACAGAGCTGTTAGTGGCGCGTTCCTACATTGCGCGTTCTGGAAGCATCTACAAGGGAGGCACACACATGTCTGTTCTATACCACAACGGGAATGAGACCTTCTGCCGTGCTTGTATATAGCTTCTCCACCTTACAATCTGCCTTTGCTGGTCGGACATGGTAAGAGAATTCGAACTGCATTTAACGATCGCCCACTATCTCGTACTTCATAGAAAGGGACAAACACTTTGAGATAACACTCGTTTCGTTTCGTGCGAGCGAAATTTCCTCTCACGCGAGCGCAGTTCTTAGGCGCCCGTTCTGCGTCGGCGTCCTTCGGCGTAACCCGAGCGAACGAGGACAGCGAAGGATGAAAGAGCGAACGCGGAGCGCAATGGGAGATGAAGGACGGCGATAGCGCACAAAGCGCGAGGAGGAAAGCGGTTGAGGGGGGGGGGGCAGCGAAACTTCCACGAGGCGGAAAGCAGAGGAGGAGGGCAAGACGAAAGGGTCACAAGCGTGGTGCCGCGCACGACCTGTTCTGCGGCGACGATCGCTACGAAATGGCATCAGAGTAGCACGCGTCATCCGTTCACGGATGACGCCATCGATAATGTATGCGTCAAGCGTCCACCGATACCATATATGGGAATAAAGCGCTGCATGAGCGAAGGTCTGTCTGCGGCGGCAGCTGTGAATTGCACCCACGCGTCACTCGCGCGCTGCCTCTCGTGATCTCCCGATTAGCGAGGCAGTCACGCCACACTTCGCTCCGTTTGCAACGTTACGCCCGGGACAGATTGTCCGCGCCAGCCAATATATCGCGAAATGAAAACACGTATCGAGCTGCGCTAAATTTCGCAATAGGGAGTGTCGTAATCGTCGGTGAATTTTATTTTTCTGTTATCTTGCGCAAGTTTCTATGGCAGCTCAATCAGATGGCTCAGTGGGTGACACCATCGCACTGTCGGACGCACTTCGCGATTTCTTCATGGCACAGACCTGGCTCGCCTGCTGAAATCTCCCCGTGACCTTCGTTCTCGTTCAGGATCACCTTTCATTAAGCCGGACCCACACCGGGGCCCACCCCGGGTCGACTCGTCCTTCCTCGCAAAGCAAGAAACAAATTAATACGAGTCTATCTATCGTCTGCAGTACAGCACACCTTTCTGACGCGGGCGGCATCGCTATATCACTGGCCATTATCGTTGGCGAGATTGATAAAGAGCCAGGGTTACTATTATTCGCGGAGTCATCCTGTTGTCCACTCCGCGTTCATGTCAACGTCGTGCCTGTCCTGCAATGAAGTGTGCATTTGTGCATGGAGGCCGGAAACACACACACGCACACACTGGAGAGGGGAGACCGGTTTCCTTTCGGAATTTATTTTCGCCCGATGCTCCCCCCCCGTCGTCGTCCCGGTTCTTCTTCTTCACATTTCAGAAGCGGCGACAGGGAAGAAGCATGCGGGCCGCCGGAATCGGCGTCGGCGCCAACCATACCCCCCCCCCCCCCCCCTCCTCGCCGGGCAAACGCTGCAGTAGCCTGCCGAGACGCGACGCGACGCGCCGATATGTAGGCCGACGCCGACGCAGCGCGCTGCAACGTTTCGTTTTCTTTTTTCTTTGTCTCCCTTTTTTTGCGCTGCGCACTCTCTTTTCCTCAGTGAACAGTTGTGTGCAGGAGGAGGCGGCGCGCCGGCCTAATGGATGTCTTCGACTGGACCGAACACGTGTCTAAGGAGCGGGCAATGGGAACTCTTGTCGTAGGGCTCACGAACGATATAATACGATAGCGCGAAGCGCTCTTTGCGCGTCCCGCCTCGATTCTGATGACACGGACACGAGGTGAATTCGACGCCGTGAAAAAAAAAAAAATCGACGTGTTTCGGGCAGGACGAGGGTGCACAGCCACTGCGGTCGCCGCATTCTCGCAGTGCAATAGGAAGGAACCACGACGGAGGTTTTGCAGTGGTTGATTTGCGCCCCCCCCCCCCCCCCGTTTTTTTAAACGAATGCGAGTCTAAAGCCGCAGCACTGCATGGCGATGCTAGTATATACGTCATGATTCCCGCAGATTTATATGCGCGATAGTAGTTATCGTGCATGATGATATTTACGTGTCATTCCCCGTCGTGGTTTCTCAGTGGCTATGGTGTTCTGCTGCTGATTGGGAGGTCGCGGGTTCGACGGCCTGCCTCAGCAGCCGCATTTAGATGGGGCGAAATGGAAAAAGCCCTCTCGTGCGTATACAGACGGCATTTAGCTGCCTGGGTTAAGGAACCGCAGGCAGCTAAATTTAATCCGTAATCCTCCGCTACGGCGTCTCTCATAGCCCTGGTGTTGCTTTGGGAAGTTAAAATCAAGTATACAAGCAGTCAATTTATCGAGGCCATTAGTTAATCCGTGGGAATCGTACCTGTATGTGCTGTACGTTTCCCATTGTCGGCAGTACGTATTCGTGTACACAATGTCCTGCGCAGTGGTCCAGATGACTCCGCATCGAACATTTATGGCTATCTGCGGAAAAGTGGTGGCGGTGACTTGGCATTCTCATTGATGAAGACTAAAAGAAATAACTCTGATGACAGAAGATGTTGCGTGCAATGAATGAGCAGCACATGGTACAGCAACAGGATTAAAGCCTGCAAAGTGCCCCCCCCCCCCCCCCCTGTACGACACATCTCAAGAGCACATCGACTAGAAAGGTGCATATGAAAGTATCTATAACATTCGAAGCGTGTATACATTCACAGCCCCGTTCTGCGCCTGATGGCTCACGTGCCGTTAGTCTGCCGTTAGAATTATTTGCTGTGTTCTAGAGCAGCAGACTTTGCCATGACAATTAGCACTTATTTTTGGTGAGAAGCTGTTCATGCCACACGCCTGATTTTTTGGAGAATGCGAACCGTATCGGTTGCACTCTGAAAAAAAGAGAGAGAGAGTGAGAGTGAGCGATACAATGAAGACAGGGATGTTAACCAGTCAAGATTCTAGCATTCTGCCGCGAATCTTATATGCAAGCTCATAAAGCACCGCACAAACTGACATCAGTAGCTTCGATATCGCCTCCGAAATCTCCGACGTGGCGCGTTGCTCTGCGCCGGGCATATCGGAGGCAAGTGCCTGTGGGTGTACGAGTCGCATGACGTTTGCTTGTTGTCACCGCTATGCTACACGACAAACGACCAGGGACAAAGGCGCTCACTTTTTCGTTCGCAAACGTTTTCTCAACAATTGAGGTTAAAGACGGTTCAGAACAAAATTACGGCAGAACTCATCTCACGATGACTGTCGACGATAATGCGAATAGCATTCGAGCAATGTAACGACAGGCCCTATTTCTCAAGTCACATTTATTTGACACGTGCAGTGGTAATTCTGAGACTCGTTGCTTCAGCTATATGCCACATACTGCAATACCGTACCACTTTGCTACGGCACCCGCTTGCCAAGGTTTCTAGTGAGCATGGCGACATGAAGAGGACTGTGTAACGCGGACGCAGTGACGATGGAATGACGAAAGATGAATGATATCGATGGAACTCAAAGGCGGTATAACGATGAGGGCATGACTACAAGATGACGATGCTTAAATTGTAACAATGGTGGAACAACACCATGACGACGACAGTATGGCGATGATAGGTGACGACGGTATGAAGACAACCGGATGAAGCTGGAATGAAGACGATGACACGACCACGGAGGCAAGACAACGACAGGATGAGAACGAATGAACGACGGTCTCTGTCTAAGGATGACGCAAAGTTGACGATGGCATACAACGGCGGCAAAATAACGATTGAATGACGACAGCATGATTACGATAGATTGACGAACAAGGAATGACGTCGATGCATCAGCGAATGTGGTTTAACTACGACCGGATGGGATAACAGTGGGATAACATCGCTCAAGGATGAAGATGGCGAAACGACACCATAGGCCGTATTATAAAACGATCCACTTCGGCGATACTATCGCCTCGGCCACGCGTTCGCCGTCTGCGCGCACTGATTGGCTGTTTTGGCAAAATCGGATGAGCAACGTCATCCGGTTTTGCGCATCCAGCCAATCAGCACATGCCTGACTGCGATACTATCGCCGACGAGATAGTATCGCTGAAGTGTATCGTTTCAGAATACAGCCCCATGACGACGAGGCATGATGACCACGGTATGACGACGATGGCTCACGACGACGGCATGACGAGAGTAGGGTGTTGAAGTTACAATGATTGCAGTGTAACGACCTCGACTGAACCGTTACGACGGCGGTATGACGAGTGCATGACGACGACACATCGATGACGATGGCGTGACAACGGCATAAGGACAATGGCATGACGAACGAGACGTGTTTGATGACAGTGGCGCAACGATGGCTGTGCCATGAAACCCATATGACGATGACGGCATGACGAAACTCGGATGACGAAGCTGGGGTGCCAACGATGGCACGACTACGGGTCTATGATGACGACGCTCTGATAACGCGTGCATGATGGCGACTGTCGAACGATGACAGCATGATACGGGTGGCATAATTACGTTAGTGGACTTGCAGTACGTGACTGAAGTGATAAAAATGATAAAACAACAGCACGATGACGACGGCATGCCGACAACTTATGTTGAATTCCAATGGCGGAGTCGGAGCAGCCGACGGACTCCGCGAGCGAGAACTCGACTCTGGCGTAGAGCAACGCCCCCAAATCCGCGAGTGGAACACAATCTGCGCCGCCGGAGCAAGGCGGAAGCGGAACTTCTATCGCCGAGTTACCCAGGATACCTTGCGTGTTGTCATTTCCCGCCGCTGTTTGCTCCCAGCACCGCCGCACCGGTCATTTCTCTTCAGCGTCGTTCACCTGTTGTATTTTTAAAAGTGCGGAATGGATATCTCGCCAAGCGTGTACCAGCTTTTGCTTCCTCGCGAGTCTTTACCGGTGGCGCCTCCCAGCAGACAAACGTGGTAAAGGAAATACGTCACGCAGAGTTCCGGTCCACTCCGCCGATATTGGCGGAGCACCTTTTTCTGCTCCACGGAGTGACTCCCGTTCTGAATCCCCTCCGACTCTCTCATTGGAACACCTTACTCCCGCCCTCACTCTGTCATTGGAACAAACTTGCTCCGAAACGAACAGAAAAACTTGCTCCGACTCCGCCATTGGAATTCAACATTAGTGACGAGGATGGCGTAATGACGACGGCATGAAGAGAGCTGGATGACGACCATGCAATGACCGCGACGGCTTCACGGCCATGAAGACATACCTAGTGGCCCAAGCTACAAAACATCTATCTATCTATCTATCTATCTATCTATCTATCTATCTATCTATCTATCTATCTATCTATCTATCTATCTATCTATCTATCTATCTATCTATCTATCTATCTATCTATCTATCTATCTATCTATCTATCTATCTATCTATCTATCTATCTATCTAATCTCCGTGACTGTAGGGAGCGCTAAATGCACTGGACCACTCGCTTTCCATCCTTTTCTTTTACGTATTTCGCACGCAAATGTCATGGCACATTTCTGTTCTGTGCAAAGTTCGACATTTAGGGCATAGCTTTCGTTTCTCCTTTTTTTTTTTAGCTTCTGTGATTGACGAACAGAGGCTATAACTTCAATCTTAGAAATGCTGAGAATCTCACTTTACATCTGCGCTGATGCAAATTTACATTCTTAGCACGATGGCTAATTACTTTGCTTCCGTATTCTTCATCGCTACTGACTGTTACTTGTTCTCTTTTAAACACCGGCTGTTCCAGGCATTTCACTGCGGCACGAACAACATGTTAAGCGCTTCGGAAAGAACTATGAGTCACGCGCTAGTGCCGCTACGGTGGAAAATTTTCGCGAATGTTTTTTTATTGCAGTCGTAGCCTTCTTTCTTTCTTTCTTTCTTTATGTTTCCTTCTCTATAAGCTCTTATGAAGACGGGGAGGTCACTCTATCACTCTCTTTAAGCTCTGCCATATTTCTGAGCCACGTAGATACATAATTACAACTATGAATAATTGTCATGATGCTAAAGAATGAACTCGCCGATCTTTAAATTGGCGACATTTAAAATAACGAAAACAAGTTGAATCACTTCACTGGAGGCTGAATACGTAGCAGAGCAGTATAAGCCAGGTGGCTATTTAGGAGAGAGTGACATTGTAGCGTGGCGCGTACAGTCTGTCGCAGATAAGTGCACGTAGAGGAGGTCATGAGAAAGCAAGCATGCACAAGCTTACTTCCAGGGTAGATTAAAAACGGCCGAAGTAGGCAAAGCATGCTATTCGCATGAAAATATTGTGCTGCAGAAAAAGCTGCCACATGCGCAATTCGCTAAATCTTAGCTCATAGCAGGGGGTATTGGAAAGAACTTTCCTGTTGTTTATAAGATTAGGCAGGGTGCCAGATTTCTGTAGTCGTGCGCTAGCCGGCTGAATTTGGCTTCAAGCGAAATACAGTGAAGTCTGTCATGCTGTAAATTGCAGTGGCCGTGCCAAAATCTGTTGCATATTTGGCCATGTTTTATTGGGTGGGGGCAGCGCTCTTTATTTAAGCGTATGCGTGTAAGCTTAGGCATAACTTTGCAGGGCTTATAACGGCGTCTGTCTGTCGCGGTTGCATCGTTTATACGTAGCATCAATACAATACGCAACAATTCAATCTGTTTCCTTATTCTGCTGCACAAATGTTGCGAATTTTTAATTTGCACAATGTCACAGCGCTTCAGACTGTCACCATATTCCATATGTTGCTCGTGCATTGCAAATAAGCGTGTGTATAGAGCTGCCGAAAACGAATACATTTTGCAACAGAGATTACTGTCGCGGGGGTAGTAAAAACGAAAATAACGATGTTGATTATGTAAGTTTACAGATGAACACACATTGAGAACACGACTGCACACGGCGCTCCACAAGAGTCGCGTATCCGGAGCAAACCGTGCACCAGATGCGCGACACGGCAACTAGCGAAGCCATATCTGGCGCCCTTCCAACGGACGTCGGCTCACAAACGCACATTACGAAACAGAAAAGGATGTGCGTGCGCGTCGAATGTGGTCCCACACAGCAGGTTCTAAACGTCACGGACTCTGCGCATCGATGAAGCTTGGCCGGGGCATGAACGTCCCGTAAACATTTAATTGCCGCCGGTGGCTTCGCGTTCGAACATACGCGTATACCGCACGAGGTTATGATGGCTCGCGCTGCTGTTTTCGCGTGCAACAACGATTCTGGCAATAAAACGCTGACGGGGTCGCTGAAGCGTTTGTTTTCGAGCTCGTTTGTGCAGCTGCGCATAAGCACGTACAACGCGTCTCTGCCCTTTTTCTTTTTCTTTTTCGTCTAGTTGATGAGGGCCTACCGTGGGCTATATGCATGCTTGCATGCACTGTTTGGAAGCGCCACGATACACGCAGCTGCTTTTCAATTAAACGTGCGGTTTGTCGATAGACAAGCTTTGTGATTGTGGGGCAGCGGGTCGGCGTTTTCTTTTTTTTTTTTTTTTTTTTTTGATGCGGTGTTTCGCTCATTCGATGCGGTCACAGCTGGAGCACGTTCTTCCTTTGTTGCCCTCATTTTATTTTCAAGCGGTAAACTTATGTGCTTGTTTATCGTCCGTTCTTTTTTTCAGTGGCATGAAGAGCGTCTATCGCCTGAATACAACGACCAAGTTGCCTATATTTATTGATGCGAAAGTCTCAAATGGCCCATTGAGCAAAAGAGCCGGCGTCTGTAGCAGCGAAACGGCACCTAAATTTCCATTGGCTGCGACGCCACGTCACGAGCACGTCACATCATGAGCGCGCCTTACGGGGCAGAGTGGGCGAAAGGAAACACCTGCTGTTGCGCGAGGGGAGACGGCATCGCCGCGAAGCCGCGTCACCCTCGCTCTCGCTCTCGGAAGCTGGCGCGCGGTCCGTATCTCTCTCTCTCTCTCTCACCCCCACTGGGCTTAGCTGCGGCGCACGCCTGCCGGCTTTGGTGGCCGCTGCTGCTTCCTCGGTCTCTCGTCGCGCAGGACGTCGGTGGCATGCGGCGTTGGCACCGCAGGCTGCTGCTGCTTGCTGGCTTCGGCTGCACGTACCGCTATTGAGTCTGAAGCATCTGCATCGTTGGCGGCCGCCATCTCGGCAGTAGCGAAGCGTGGCCGTCGACTCCAGCACACCGTAGACGAAGGGAGCGGAAGAACGCAGCTAAACGAGCGACGAGGCAGGCAGCGGGCGAGCCGAATGGGAATGAAGACATCGTGGCCAACGAAGAAGGCATCGTCAGCTTGACTCTCCCTATAGACATTGACTTGACTCTCCCTATAGACAAATAAATGCACTTAATTTTTCAGCAATATCGCCCGAATTATTCCGGTCTACAGACAACATGCCAACATACAAAGCGTAAAAAAATAATGAATAACCTGCACCAATTTAATAGCAAAACTCGACAACATACCCCGGAGTAAAACTCGAAAAATATTACTCGCAGCGCAAAATTCGAAGGACCGCACAGCGGCATTCAATAGGACATTAACGCTTTCGCGTTCACAACTCGTAAGAAGTGCTTAGCTGTCCTCGGTATGTTTTTTTTTTTTCATTTCAATATATAGAAGGAGGACAACTTGATGCGACGTTCCGTGGTTCTTAGCTTTTCCTTTTTGTTTCTTGGTCCTTTCAAGTAGGTTTCTGTCGGAATGTAGATCGCAAGCCAATGTGTTCTCATATTCTTAGCATGCTGTTTGCGTTTTCAGTAAGAGTTTCAATGAATAGCTCCTTGTTTGACAATCTCTATATTAAAACTTTGAAGCTAGTGCAGAATAATCGCAAAGGGCTCAGTTATGGATAAGGCAAGATTTAATAGCAAGTTGTTCCTAACCCGGTTTCACCTGTGCTATATTGTCCACTATCTTCGGCTTTCGTCAAGAAGAATCCTTCGTCAGTCAAGTTTATTGGCTTATTTACTTTGTATTCTAGTTATTGTGCATTGGCTACTGTGAGCTAGATGCTTTTATCAGTGTTGTGCCGATCCGGATGCTGAGCTTGCTTCTGACAAATGATTTCGGCTCAGGCAAAGAACGCGTAAAACCTTCAGGCTTTTGAAAGGAAGTCCTGTGTTAATTGAGTGAGTAGAAGAGAGTTTTCTGTTGTGTTGGTTGTGTTCATGATCATTTAAAACAAAAACAGTGCAAGCTTGCTACGTGATAAGAAAGGGAGGCTACTGTTTTCGTCCAAAGTGGGTAGAAAGGAGGTGCGAGTGTAATGATAAATGTAGCAGGTGTTTGGGGAGCTTATATATATCTACCGGAAATTATATAAAATAGTTTGACGCATGATCGATTCTGTTTGTTTGTTTGTTTGTTTGTTTGTTTGTTTGTTTGTTTGTTTGTTTGTTAATTTACCTCTACGAGTGGCTCGTACCCACTATGGAGGATTGGACCGATTATTAGCCAAGTGCAGTGTGTTGTTGTTGTTGTCCTGAGTGGCCGTCAGTGTGACTGTCTGTGTTTGTTTTTCTTCTTTTATCGCGGTGGAATACATTATGAATAGTTCAATTATTATGGCTCTAATTGCTTTATGTGTCAAATATATGAGGCGGCAGAATAAAAACGGCACTGTGCGGATGTTACAGTCGCAGCACCGTCGAACAGAGCGTTCTTTAACTGGTTTTATGCGTTCACACACTCAGACATAATATATATATATATATATATATATATATATATATATATATATATATATATATATATATATATATATATATATATATATATATATATATATATATATATATATATTGTTATGACAGTAAAGCTAGAACGTCGGCTTGAACAAAAGTTCTGTCCTGCTACTCGGCATTGAGGAAGAGAAATGGGAGACGAAAGAAAAAGAGAGAGTAGTGTCGTTGAGGGCGATAATCGTAGTTTCAATTAATATTAACAGCGAAGGCTCTTCACAGTCTTGAATCCATGCCATGCTCGTGCGAGAATTCGACGATATATCCTCTGTAGAATATCACGCAGACAACAAGGGTTCGGCTAAGGTCGTAAAAGAACCTTTTCAGATTTTCACAGATCGTCCATCCAGTATAGTCCGTACATGCCGCAGGCGTTGCCACTCATACTCGACTGCTAAATTAAGCATGGTATTGTATGATCATGTTTTGTCACGTTGTGTTGCCCTATAGCCAGGAGGTATACAGCTTCGACGTTTCAGTGCACGCAACTTGCGCGCGGCGCGTGGGCCGAGCGCGCCGCAGGTGCAGACTCAGGTGAGGCTTCCCCCGAGACGGCGTGTTATCGCCGCGATCCCGTCTCGCGATAAGAACGGCGTAGTAAGCGTCGCCAGCGTGTCTACTAGGAAGAGAATAAGGGGGTCACGATGACATCAAGCTCGCTGACCGCCTGTTTTGTTGTTTGCGCGCGAAAGTAAAGGTGCGCACGTAACACGCATGTGACTGTACAGCAACGAAGGTGACCCTTTTTCATTGAGCCCCGTGAAACGTGCGCGCAAATAAAGTGTACCGTGTTCGCCAGCATTTTTATTTCTTGCCCCGTGACTAACCCAACCTGGCTCAGCGTGAGCCCGACTGAGTGTGAATTAGCCCGAGTGCGAAAAGCCTTGGGGGCCCTGTTCTCGATAGATCGTGTGTACTCTCGCTGGGGGGCGTATAAGTACGTGCCCGCCGAAGTTGCTCAGTGGCTGTGGTGCTGTGGCACTGAGCACGAGCGTGGCTTCCGAGGCCGCTGCACCGCGCCTTTATGATGCGCCGGTGCCATCTCGGAGGCCACGGCTCGAGGTTGCGGGTTCGACTCCTGGCCGCGAACTCAAGCCCTTGCGTTCATAGATGAAGAAGCACATTAAAGAACCCGATGTAGCCCAAATTTAAGGTGAGCTATACAAAATACGGTGCCCAGGTGTCTCCCTGGGACATTGCAATTCAATCAATCAATCAATCTCCTTTGCATAACTTTCATATATCAAGTCCAGTGAGACTTGATATATGAACGCTGGCTGTCTGGCTTAGTCTGCTGCTTCTACTGGCTTAGTCTGTAAACTATAGGGTACCGCGGTCATTATAGCGATTGTCATTAGGGGAAATCCGTGCCGCGTCAGATTTGCTTGCAATCCGAGTATAAGCGACTCCTTCGGACGTTATTCAAGGCCAGTTTGACACCAATACTAAGCCATGACAAGCGAAGGAAGGAAGGAACGAACGAGCGGCCAAACACGTTGCAAAAAAAAAACACTCTGCTGTTCTACTTGAGATCACTGTTGCTGCAAGACGCACAGCTGCAGCTAAGCGAAGGCAGTAAAGGTTATTGCGAAGGGAATCCCGTAGTTCTCCAGTGTTTCTTGCACTGCTGAGTCAACCGAACTTTGAAAGGGCGTCGTCCTTTCTCGCTTGACGGGGCGTACACGTGGCGCCGGACACGTCTGTCGAGTTAGCCGTATTAATCCCACGAGTGTGGTGTTCTTTTCTTTTTTTATTTGATTGAATGATAAGATGAAATGCACTGCAACTGAAGGGGAAAAAATCGAAGCCTCTTTCTTAAAGAAAGACGGTTGAACGCGAAGATTTCCCCAAATGCAAACTGAATCAAAGTCCAAAGCCAACGACCACGCAACGAACCCAAGAAATCCTGAGCGACCTGATGATATGCATATCGTAAGAAGTCAACAAACACTGACACCAAGGACAACATAGGGGAAATTACTTGCGCTTAATAAATGAAATGAAGAGACGATTAATTAATGGAAATTAAAGTGGAAGAAAGAACAACTTGCCGCAGGTGGGAACCGAAACCACAACCTTCCCATTTCGCGTGCGATGCTCTACTAATTGAACTACGGCTGCGCCGTTTCCCCATCCACGTTCTTGGGTATTTATGTGTCCTAGTAGAAGCCTGGGAGTGTTAGCCAGCGCCACCACTCACAGACCTTGGCGGCGGACGTGGAATGCGAAGGTTGTGGGTTCGGTTCCCACCTGCGGCATGTTGTTTTTTCATCCGCTTTAATTTCCATTAATTCATCGTTTCTTCATTTCATTTATTAAGCACAAGAAATTTCCCCTATGTTGTCCTTGGTGTCAGTGTTTGTTGACTTCTTATGATATGACTAATAAATATCGGGCCCCTCGGTTAACCCCCTTTCTTCCCGATGATATGCATGTGTGATTTGATTGCTTGTTTAGGATTGTATTTTTTGAACGTTGTAGTTCAACGGAGACACATTTCCTTAGGTTGCATAGCCTTTATTGTAGATGATGTAGCCGTTGATCAGACGCACACACTCACACTTTCATGGACGACCCTACACTTACTTGCACATTATATATATATATATATATCGGGCTGGCTCGTAATACTGCTGCTCGCAGTAAAGAAAAAAGAACACTGTTGTCCCACCTGAAAGCATTGTTGCCGCTGCAAATGCGTACAGCTGCAGCCAAGTAAAGGTTATTGTCAAGGGAATCCCCTGGCTCTCCAGTTTTTCTTGCACTGCTGAGTCAACCGAACTTTGAGAGGGCGTCGCCCTCTCTCGCTTGACTAGGCGTACGCTTGATGCCGGTCACATCTGAGGCGGTTTATACCTCAGGAGAGTCGGCGTCATCGAATAACAGAGCGAACTTTCGCGTAAGCTCGTTGAGTTCCAGTGAAACCAGTTTCGACGAAGGGTTATATTTAATGGCAACCTAATCAGCGGGGCGGAGGGGGAGGGGTAGGCTGGGCTGTACCAGCACAGGAATTAGTATTCAGGGTCGATTCTATCAGCGCGCAGCCGTCGCCAGTGCGATGCGTGCTTTCCGGCACGCCGGGCATTCTCGCGGGCTGAGCTGCGTTTGTATTCCGTTAAGAGGCGAATTGCGCGGCGCGGAAGATGGGAGGTGGACGGCTTCATGGCGCGCGCACCGATTGTAATACTCTTCGCTAGCTCTGCACAAGAAAACTGTACCGTGTTTCACACGGAGCTGGCAACGTTGCGCAAGGTATGAGCGACTTTTCGCACTTGTTGAATCCGGTGACGAAAGGAAGTGTTATTCGCGGTTGGAAGCAACTTTGCACGGTAGCGGGAGATATTTTAGTGCATCTTTACCAAAAATTAATTTAACTAAGCCAGATGGGACGCCGTCAAAATCTCTGACGTCACGGCGGCCTTGTGCGGGAACTTCAACGATGCGTCGCCACCAGATCTTTAGACCTTGAGTATTTTCTGGCTTGCCGAGCCATTTTTTTCGGAGTGGCTTCGTTGGTATTTTAGAAGTGTAATTTACTAGTGTGGATGAAATCGCTTTTCTCTAATAAGTGTCCCTTTGATGTGGTGCTGGAAAAAGATACATATATATATATATATATATATATATATATATATATATATGTTGTCTCTGAAGGAGTAAATTGAGATATTTTCGAATCAAGGTACAAAAAGCTTGCGTCTTACTCGACGCGTCCAGCTGGCCATTGCGTTGCGCAGCTGAGCGCGACGTTGCGGGTTCGATTCCCGCCGCATTTCGGTGGCAAGCGAAATGCACAAACGGCCATGCACACCAGATTGAGGCGCCCATTAAAGAGCATTAGTACACTGACGAAAATTAATCCGGAGTCTCCCACTGCGGCCTGCCTTATGCATAAATGAGATCGTTGTTTTGGCACGTAAAACAACAATATTAATTTTCTTCATTTATTTATTTATGTGGCAGGCTACTACGGATGTAGGGTAAAAGATGAGATGACGCCGACGCTTATTATATATATATATATATATATATATATATATATATATATATATATATATATATATATATATATATATATATATATATATATATATATATATGTGCTCGCAATCAACACATCGGTATCAAGATGATGACGGCGATAACGCCTCCAGTAACAGTAACAGTACTGATTATCAGTCTTACTGATAGTCAGTAGTCACTGATAATGACTCATAATCAGTAAGATCCAGCAAAAAAAAAAAAAAATACACTCTGCTTAGAACACGAGGCACACCAGTCTTCCAAAGCCTCGAGACGATGACCGACGGATACAGCCAGACGCACGCGTGCAACCCGGTACGACATTGCACGCTTCCATGCAAGGTGAGTCCGGAATCGCGCGCGGAATATTCCTTCGGTTATGTTCCACTGACTCGCACGACACGTATCTGTCCGAGCACGTCGGATGCTTTTCTTGACATCGCCTCTGAAATGCGCCTGCGCCGAGATAAGAAGACGATGAGATATAACGTTGAGGAGAGAAACACGAACGAACGTCCGCGAAAAGAGGTCCCAAGTCCTGGCGTCTTCGCGCGTGAAATTTTCGCAAGGCTTTAAGTTCCACGCGTTAACAGAGAAGATGCAGTCATAGTGATTTGGGCGTCCTTGAAGATCAGACGGCTGATTCGGCTGTTCGTTAGTGTCGCCAGTGTCAATCGGTTGTGAGAGTGAAACAACTGCGAAGTTACTCCAATCAATTAATCAGTCAGTCAGTCAGTCAGTCAGTCAGTCAATCAATCAATCAATCAATCAATCAATCAATCAATCAATCAATCAATCAATCAATCAATCAATCAATCAATCCTTGTGTTGACTGGGGATATCACTTCAATCAGCTGGAAAGTGGGACCTCGCACAACACATACTGACTATACGAACATATCAAACGCTCGTGTTACAGTGTTTAGGGTGCACCGTAAGGAACCCCAGGTGGTCAAAATTAATCCGGAGCCATCCACGACGACGTCCCTCTTAGCCCACCGAGCAGTTTCGGACGCTAAACCCATAATTTCACGTAAGTGACGTAGGGCGTACGTGCCTGAAGTTCTACAAATGTGCTGTCGTTAAGCTCATAGTCTGGCAAGGCTGCATCAGCCTGCAGCCACTTAGCAAACCTGCTCGTGCTCCTGACATCACCAATGACGAAAGTGCAATTTCCACTCTGCGCGTCACAGTGAGTAATCACCATTTCCTAGCCCAAGCTTATTTTTACATCGACGCTAAGGAAAAGAAAAGCACGCGTACGATCAATTTGCAGCGTAGATTCCGGGAGCTATACCAACGGCTGCATCCTATGTCGGACGTGCAGAGGGCATGGCGCGTATCACGGTACACATGGCCGAGGCCACCGGGCTCAATCGCGGCTGCTTGGCACGTACGGTCAAGGATGACGTGACGCACACGCCCATACTAATAGAAGCACCTGACGTCTATTAGCGACCGGAGAGAAACCGAGCTCTTGTCGGCCAAGACGTGGCTATATCCGTGGCGACAGATTAGCCCAGGGAGGAACACGATGGTCATGCCATATCAAAATAGCTTACGAAACAGCGAGGCAACTTGCTTCTCCCGTTTTCATGCGTGTGAAACATTTTCAAGCTGAGCCTGTAATTTCATAAACTTCGTGCGCCAAGACACTCCCCGCCACTTCGAGCCAGCTCTTTCTTTTTCCTTTTTTTATGCAGATTTAATTATATGTTATTACTGTATAGTCTATCTATTACTGCTTTATCAGCGTTTGCACGATGAAACGAATTAAACGAAGAAGAGGACCGCTCATGCTGCGCAGTACTTTTACCAAACACACTTCTCTGTATCAATACGACTCATACGTTAAACGTTAACATTTCAATTTATTAAGCCCTTGTTGTCTTACGTGCACAAACCACGACGGGCTTATGAGGCCCGCCTTAATGGGGATACTCCGGATTGTACTCGACCACCTTGGGT
This sequence comes from Dermacentor andersoni, assembly GCF_023375885.2. Taxonomy (NCBI): domain Eukaryota; kingdom Metazoa; phylum Arthropoda; class Arachnida; order Ixodida; family Ixodidae; genus Dermacentor; species Dermacentor andersoni. Next base: position 31,730,847 of record NC_092819.1, read on the forward strand.
TCTTTAACGTGTTTCTAAAAATAGGCACGCGAGCGTTTCTGCATATCGAGCTTACCGAAACGCGACCGCCGCGGTCGGGTTCGAACCCGCGACCACGCGCTGAGCAGCGCAACGTCAAAGCCATTAGTCTACCGCGGCGCGTGCCTAAGGGTGAACGGCTCGATTAACCAAAGGTAAGCATAGGATTAATACTCGTTACGCTACGTTACACGCTCGTGTACATAAACATGGGCGACCGCAAGACACTCATCATCCCGTGCTGTCCCCGATTCCGGTCACTGCCGCTCGGACGGAAAATGATCCTTGAATTCATTTAGACATACACTTTCCATTTTCGCCGATGCCAAATGCAGTCTTGAACCGCTTCTTCCATTCCTAAGTTACGCAAGCGAAGCGCTAAAGACAGAACGTGTGACGCGCTGCGTAATGCTAACGTCGTTATACAGCCGGTATGCGAGCCCCCGCGATTGCGAGAAATTGTGACGGCGCGTGTTCTTGTGGAAGCGTGCTTTCTTATTTCCCCTTTTTCTTTCCATTTCTCCCACTTTCGCGTTTCTTTTTTTCTTCCCTTTTTCAAGGGCAAGACGGAATCGTAGTTGGAAGCATCTTACGCCTAAATTTTAAAAATAAGTAAGAAAATACGCCTTTTGTGTAAAGTGCACAGCGAGGTTCACGACAACCAACAGCCAGCCGACAACACGAACCGAAAGAGCCTACAGCGCGTTTACTTCACAAATACAAGCCGAAAATATGGAAGCTTAGAAAGCTAAACAGAAAAAAATGCAACCCAATTAACATACAAAGCACAGACCTTCGATATCTACATATGTCAAACAAATGTTTGTATAACAGCATAAGTGCAGTCGCAGTTGAACTGTCGCTCACTAGCCAACGCAGTAGAAGACCAACAACTGCTGTCATTGTTGAGCGAATTCTGCGACTACTTATTCCTGTCACAGAAAGAAATATATGTATAATGGAGGGAGAGCGCAAAACACCGCGAAAATAGGCTTCACCCTTTCGGTTTCGCTTGCAGAGAAACGGAGAACACCGACGACAAGAAAAAAAAAAAAAAAAAGAAAGCTGGTTTTCCGTTCGATGTGGAAACCGAGTTTTCCCGCTTTCTTCGCTGCGTTTCTCGCTGCACTCTTCCTGCACTGCGCACTGCTTATTTCCTCGCAAAATTTAGACCATGACTAATAGCAAACCAGTTTCAAAACAACGGCGTGGAACAAGGGCGCGGCTTTTGTGGAAGAAAGAACGAAAAAAAAAATCGAAATTCAGTAACAGCGCGCGATCACTAAGCGTCGTTCCTCGTTTTTGCTGTTCTCTGCTCTATTCTCTCGAGGATATTTACCTATTCCCGCGTGCGTGTTCATATATATATATATATATATATATATATATATATATATATATATATATATATATGTGTGTGTGTGTGTGTGTGTGTGTGTGTGTGTGTGTGTGTGTCGTGTGTCGCAGCGAAAGTTAGCTGTTCAACGAAAAAAAAAGGATTAGATAAAACAAACAAACACGGTGCAGGATACAACTAGAAGACGTATGGTATTCATACCATAGGCCTCTTCTGTCCTCTTCAGACCGACCACTGAGCTCTTACTATCGTAATCGTATCTTACACCGTGTTTCATTTATTCCTTATTTTTTTCGTTGAACAGCTTAGGTAACGTTAGCTGGGACACCCTATATATCTCCTTGCGTTCGTATATAGGCGCGGTGATTACGTCCCGAACCTTTAGGTCAAACGAAACAAGAGCGCAAAAAATGAGTACAAAAGAACCTGAGCAGGTTTTGGGGGCATTCGGTAAGCGAAGGCGCGCTTGGGTGCGCCATTTAACAAAAAATCGTGAGCACGGTAATTGGGCGCTTCAGCCAACGTATTGAGTAAATTAACAACAGAAAACACTGCACTCTGTAAATGTAACGGGGTTATATTATTTAGCACGACATATGGTTCGCGGCAGTGGGCGTTGGGAATTGTGCGATAATCACCAGAAAGCTCTTGCATGGACTAAAGGTCGCACGGTAATTTTTTAGTATTTGTTTAGTCTATATGTCCACCTTATGACGTGCTCCGTTTATCTTCGCGGTGATCTGTGACATGCGAGGTAAATTTCGATGTTTTTCATTGGAAAGGAGTGGCAGGCACCAATTTCAACATACTCGTCCCACATGCGAATGAAGACGTTTATATACCGCCACAGTCCTATGGGACTCCGGATACGCCAAGGTCATTCTGGGGTCTCGTTAGCACAAGCAGCCGGATGGGACATACATTCGAAAGTAAGCGCAAAGTACGCGAACCATGGCACCTACCGCTATTTACCCTGCCCTAACATACGCGAAAAGCTATACAAAGTGTTTCACGTGACATTTGCATATGGGCTTCAGGCGTGACACGTGTACAAGTCCGCGCACGACTTCAGAAAGCCTCAACGGCTGTGTCAACATACCTAAGAAGACAAGGCCTGGAGCTTTCCGCTGAGAAATGTGCACTCGTTGCTTTTACTCGCAAAGCGATGGCCCCGTATGCTTTGCGGATTATTGACCAAATTATACGATATAGACAAACGCACCGATTTCTTGGCGCCATCATTAATAGAGACTTGTCTTGGAGCCCTCACATCTCGTACATGACAAAGCGTTTGGCCGCCATTGTGGACCTTCTTGCGTTTCTCGGCGGGAAGTCCTGGGGCGCAACAGTACCGTCAATGTTGCAACTATACAAAGCACTGTTTTTGGGCTTCCTGCGGTACAGCTTACCTGTACTAGGAAATACTTGCACTACGAATATTCGCAAACTCCAGAGCGTGCAAGCCCAAGCACTCAGGACTTGTCTTGGTCTTCCGAAAACTACGTCATCGATTGCGACAGTGGCCATAGCCAAAGACGCTCCTTTGACAGTCTACATTGATACAGATGTCCTGAGAGCACACATCCGACACCTGACTCGGATTCCCTCCCACCATCTTGCTTGCTTGCCAGCAAAAAGGCCACTTTCAACTTTTGCTAAAGCTATTGCAAGACATCAGTCCTACTTGCCATCAGAATTTACGCCCGCTACACGATTGCCAGATCCATTTTGGTGTCTGCACCGGCCGCAAGTGCAACTGACAATTCCAGGAATCAGAAAGAAAGCTGGAGCGCCATTGCAAGCTTTGAAACAAGCAACTTTGGAGCACATTGACAACGTGCACAGATTCCTGCAACATGTATACACAGATGGTTCAGTAAAACTCAACAGCTCTGCTGCTGCAGTCATCATCCCGGCACAATCTGAGGAAATCAAATTAAGAACTTCATGTGTGACCATATCGACGGGTGCAGAACTCGCGGCGCTCCGTGCTTGACTTGATTTCATTAAGCAGAAGCCACCGCAACAATGAACAGTCTTTAGTGACTCCAAGGCATACGAAGCCCAATGCGCCACCGACCCAATGAACAACTGGCCTCAGAAATTCGGCACACATATTATCAAAGCCATGACAAGGGACACAACATAATCTTTCAGTGGCTTCCAGGACATTGTAACATCAGCAGGAATTACCACGCCGACGAAGCCGCCCGATCTGCACATGAAAGTGGTCAACGAGTCTTCATTCCGCTTTCGCGAACAGACGCTGCGGCTGAGCTGCGATTGATGTCCCGTGAGTGTAGTTTGCCCCTATGGGACTCAAATGTTTTCATCATGTGTCGGTTGCGTTCGTTGTCTCCGGACATACGGATGCACCTCCCGCTTGGATTACCACGACGTGAACAGCCCATGCTCTACCGTCTGTGGCTAGGCGTTGCCTTTACAAACTCACATGCTTTCCTCATAGGAATGGCCAACAGCCCCACGTGCGACACATGTAACATCGACGAGACGCTCGCACACATTATGTGTGTCTGCCCGCGATACAGTGCTGAGAGACAAGTGATGTGTAGAGTACTGGACCAGTTGGACAATCGTCCACTTTCAGAACTAAAAGCTTTAGGCCAATGCTCCGAAAGAACATCCGCGTTGAAGGCCTTACTCGCGCTATTAAGGTTCTTGCGGTCTACGGGGCTTCACGACAGACTCTAAGAATGCCGCCCACTACCGCTCTGTAGTGTACGCGCTTTGTTCGTGCTTGTCTCCCTTTCTTTCTACCTCCCCTTCCACTCTGTTTCTCTTTTTATCCCCCTTAACGCTTCCCCCTGCGCAGGGTAGCCAACCGGAACTACCTCTGGTTAACCTCCCTGCCTTTCTCTGCATTATTTTTTCTCTCTCTCTCACGTGACCCTGTCTCGTGGTGCGTATGGATAGGGTTTCGCGGGAAACCGATGCACGTGCGACCAACGTACCTGCGATTCTGACCCGCCTTTTGGGGAACGGATATTTCGAAAGTATTACGAGCGCACGTTGTGGAGCTGTTGAGATCTGCTTCTTACGGGTATAAAGCATGGAGGTCATGTTTAGTTACGTACTAATTTCGTACTTCCTACAACCGCGCGCGTTACAGAAAGAGGAGCAGAACACGCAGCATGAGTAATATACAGGATTCCCGAAGGTGGCAATGACGGTGATCAGTGTGACGGAAGAGGGAACGTGGTAGCAATCATCGTTCGTAGTGAGATAAAGGAATTAATCCGTGCGTTATTATGCAACGCAGCACAGCGGCGCCAACTTCGAAGCCATTGATGGATGAAACACAACGAAACATAAGCGTAAGGGAAGCAAGATTCGATTGTCGAAAACAGGGCATGGGTGTAAAAGAAGCGGTGAGAAAGGCGAACGACAACATTGCCTAACGATAAGCGAGTTACCGAGACTATATCCTTCATTGGAGAAACGTCACAATGACACTGCTCGTGTACGATACTACCTCAAATCAATCAATCGAATAAACAAACGAGCTTTATTTAAGTATCACAGAATGTTTAGGAGCGCGGACAAAAGGCCATGAACAGGCTTGACTGGGTCCGTGCGCCCCAGAAATGGCACACAGCGAGAAGAGCGCGATCTAACTAAAGAGGCTACAGATTCGCACTTATATGTATTTTATAAGAGAGCAAAAGATTGAACTGACCAAGTTTTAACAACATTTACTGAGGCCACAGCGGTCTATATACGAAAACATATAAATTGAAATCAGTAACGTCACAATGACCTACTGGTGTTGGGGTCCCTGCTTGAAATTCAAGCAATGAAACTTTGGCCGTCCATTTTCTCATCTAAGAACGAACCTGTTACTGCAAGGTTAACGAAAATGTAGTTTTGAAAGAACCCGTTAACGCTCTATACTGATTCAGTGTTTTTCTTATAATAATAATAATAATAGTAATAATAATAATAATAATAATAATAATAATAATAATAATAATAATCCTATTTTATGTCCACAGCAGGACGAAGGCGTCTCCCTGCTATCTCCAATTACCCCTATCCTGTGCCAACCGATTCCAACTAGTGCCCACGAATTCACCCCACCTAGTTTTCTGCCGTCTTCGACTGCGCTTCCCTTCTCTTGGTATCCATTCTGTAACCCTAATTGTCCAACGGTTATCTAACCTGCGCATTACATGACCTGCCCAGCGCCATTTCTTTCTCTTAATGTCAAGTAGAACATCGTCTATACTCGTTTGCTCTCTGATCCAAACCGCTCTTTTTCTGTCTCTTAACGTTATGCCTAGCATTCTTCGTTCCATCGCTCTTTGCGCTGTCCTTAACTTGTTCTCAAGCTTCTTTGTCAGTGCCAAGTCTCTGCCCCATATATCAGCACCGGTAAAATGCACTGGTTGTACACCTTCCTTTTCAATTATAATGGTAAGCGTCCAGTCAGGAGCTGACAATGTCTGCCGTATGCGGGTAAGCGTCCAGTCAGGAGCTGACAATGTCTGCCGTATGCGCTCCAACCCATTTTTATTCTTCTCTGAATTTACGTCTCATGATCAGGATTCCATGTGATTAATTGACTTAGGTAAACGTACTCTTTCACAGCCTCTAGAGGCTGAACGGCGTTCCTGAACTCTTGTTCCCTTGCCCGGCTATTGATCATTATCTTTTTCCCCATCTGTAGATTAATCTTAAACCCATCTCTTACACTCTCTCTGTTAAGGTCCTCAATAATTTGTTGTAACTCGTCTGCAGTGTTGCTGAATAGAACAATGTCATCTGCAAACCGAAGGTTGCTGAGATTCTCTTATGGGTTTCTCTTATGTGTCCCTTTAAACCTATGTGAGTACGTCTCTTGGCCAGTAATAGCGTCCATCGTCAGGCAGCATACGCTAAAGGCGGGCTTTCGTATTAAGGAACACAATTAAGATTGCGGCCTCCCGGAGCCTTTACACTGAGATCGCCCACGCACGCGTGGCCCTTTAAACACCTGCCCCTCGTCCCTGGAGCGGAGGCAAACCGAGGAAAGAAACGAGACGTTGCGGACTTCGCTGCAATAAAACAGCGGTTCATCACGAAGCGAGCACGGACTCCCGTCCATCCATGGGTGGCGAGGAAGTCGTGCTCGGGTGTACAGCCGAATCTCCTCGGCAGTCCGCGGTCACGGAAGGCGAAATTCGCGTGTGCCGATGCCGGCCTATGCCAGCCTACACTAGCCGAGCCGAGTCGAGCCGAGCCAGTTACGAAGCGGAGTCGGCCGTATCCCATAGCGCCGGCCCTTGGGCGTCGGGCGAGAAACAAACACGCGTGCACAAAAGATGGGGGGGAGGGGAGGGTTGTGGGAGTTGAGAACGGATCCTCGCTCGGTGTGGGGAGGAGTATATCGTGCGTGACCGACCGGCGTGGCACAATCGCCCCGCTGCCGCAGCGGCGTGTATGTTTGAGCAGCGTGAAATCACGAAACTTGATTCCTGGAATCAAGGCGAAGCCCCGTACCCCTCCTCCACGCCGCTTTCCGCGAACCCCGTCCCCTCAAATCACCTCCTTCCTTCCCAGGGTTTCTTTTTGCTAGAGGGGCCCTCATATGGAGAACAACAACTAGTTTCGGCGCTTGGCGTGCGCACGACGCATGCAGGACAGGTGTACAAACGTCTCTCACGCGGGAGAACGTGTTGCCCACATTGCCCTCACAAAGTCATAGCGTATTCAGGCTTGATCTCGTCGGCTGTTATTTCATTCTTTAAATTCGGTTCGCCCGCTCGCGGAGCAAGCACGTCTCGCACAGGGAAATTTCAATCTGACGTCGCGTACGGAAGCGTACGTGTACACTACATATCAGACCGAAAATGCAGGTTTCGCGACCTCGTGGGCGAAATTGCCTGGATGGAGGAAAAAAAGCGGGGGGGGGGGGGGGGGGGGGAGGTTGGTTGTGGCGAAAGCGGAATTGCGCCAGTGCGAATAACTTCTGCAACGTGAACCCTCGCACGTATAAATTTCGATGTAGGACAAGCTGAACCCGTAGGAGTCCGTCGATGCCGTTGCTGTCATTATTGGCCTCGCGGAATGCCGAGCTATCCTTCGCTATAAGGAGTTCGTTCGATTCGCCCTTTCAGGTCACCCGTCGGCCGTTGTATCATCACGTAGGGGCGTTTTCCTTTGTGAATGGAGGACACCTCGAATGTGCGTTAGCCTAGGCGAACTGGCCATCTAAGTTCAGTAAAGAAATGTGCATATGTAGAAGGTTGCTGCTTCATTCGCCCCTTGAATCCATGCAGGTCCATATTTGGTCTTGACAATCACTGGCGAAGTACTCTTTGGTTGAGCGGCCATTTCGTGGACTTGCTATGACAATGGCGGAATATTCTACAGAGGTACTATACTCAAACAATAGAGCGATATTGTAGATGAATTTCCTTGTACGAAGTGCACTACGTGCCATTTCCACATAAATGATTTTCGCCGTAAATTAGAGCACTTGAGAAATTGTGGTAGGTCGCATTAAAGTTAATTTTAAGCGAATGAATGAAACTCTACATGTCAATACATGGAGACCGTGCTACATGAATACAGGTATTTTGTCATATCAGCTTCAGCAGCGAAAAGGAAGATATGTCTTGCATAAGTGATTAACTACCTCCCTGGTTGTGACACCACTACACTTCTTATTTTTTTCTTGTCTATATCTTCCACGCCCCCCACCTTAGTTGTCCGTGCCTTTACATTGCCGCTGCATTATAACAGGACACGTGTTTCAGCTTTCTCCCTGGTTTCCTAGTGTGGTGTATAGCAAAAAAAGAGAGGAAAAAAAAGAAAGAGTGGGTGGGCCAAAACGCTTTTAATACTAAACTTACACTCTACTACCGCAAGAACATGAAATTTCATGCCGGCTTATTAGGGAACATACCACAAGATCAACTGATATAAGGTGCATTAGATAGTGCCCATCAGTTGTGCGCGCTTGCGTGAGAGAGATCGTTCCTTCCGTCTTTGGAACAGCCGCCGATGTAAAACAGTAAAGGCACGCCTCTCTGTTGGCAAAGCAGAAGCGAACGTCTCGTGCTTTTTAGCATGCGAAGCATGGTTGCTGCTATTCTGCGCATTTCCCAGTTACGCAATGGCAACACGTCCGAGGTCTGTGTTTTACAGGAGTACACCTCCATCGGCATAGGACTGTGGAAACTTTAAATCGATCACTCGATCGTTTGACCTTGCTTTACTTTTGGGTTTCTTTCTTTGACCATTTTTTTTTTTTCGTGTTTGCCGTTTTACTTCTTTTCAACGCGCACGGCTGGCTTATTTGAAGCTCTGGGTGACTCGATGCAGCACACAGTGACGTCTGATAGCGATCTTTTTCCGCGGGTTTTACGTTAAGCGCGCTCTTTCAATATGGCGCTTTGCCCATCCGCGTATAGCCCGATGCACATTATGCGTCGGCCGCCGGGTATATTTATGGTACGGCAGCCGCCTAACTCATCGCTCGCGGCGAAAGCTTAATCATGAGTTCGTGTTTCGGAAGCGATTACGCGATGAGGCTTGCAGCGCTGTGCTTTCTCCTTCCCGCATGTCGCCTATATAATACGAGGATGCACCAAGGACACACGTTAACCATACGCGAGTTTTTCGCTGATTCTCTGTACTTCGTGTTTCAAGGGCGAGGCAGCGGAGTGTATAGTGCCTTTAATACGCTCCATTGTCCTTGTCCGCGGCTGTACAGGCACGGTGTGTAGGCGATGAATAATCGGCCGACCCGTTCGTCCTCTTGTTATCGGTTATGAATGGTCGCGATCGATTATACACCGCTGAATAGATGAAAGTCTCTTTTGATAATGGGGTGTTATATATGGAGAAACACGTGTGCCGACCTCTATGCAAAAGTTACCGCCGTCTTAGGGTAGCGAAAGGGAGGAAACCAATAAACATAAATGCAAAGGAGTGCTGAAAAGAAAGTTACGTTAGCTGGATTGGTTGATATCACTTCTGGAATATCAGCTGTTTTACTTTGGCGTACAGTGCGGAAGCTTCGTATAATCCAGCGAAGCTGCATATGGCTAGCCGATTCGCCCGTCCGTCTGTCGCCTGTACGCCGAAAACTCCGGCGCAACCCAGTGCGCATGCGCGAAAAAAAATGAAACGCGAAAGAGAGGCACGCGATTGGCTGCGCAAGTAGTGACGTTGTTGCTCTCCGTCGCAGCCGAGCGCGCGCAGCAATTTCTCTCCGGATCCGAAATGGGTAGGCCACGCGTCATACGCACTCCTTAGGAGCAGGCAGCTTTCGATCAGCATTGAAACGTCGCGAGCAGAACCGGGTACGAGCTCGTATACGCCGTGCCGATGCTGCAAGCCGGGCACAAGAACAGGCTCGTGCAGCCGAGCGCAAGCAGCAACTGCCTACCGAGGATCTGGCAGCCTACCAAGCCGTCGTTTAATGAACCGTCGGGGTTAAGCCAGTGATAAACCCCGGGGCCGCACATTTCAGCTTGTAGGGAGTGCTTGGGCGGTAATTTTTGCCAGAAGCGGCGTTGGAATGTTTTGAAAGACTGCTGGCAATGCTGCATATCAGTTTCCGCAGTATGTACCCATGACGTCAAGAACTGTAGCAACATGCAGCTTGCAGGTTAAAAGTTGGATCCCCTTTAAAAAGGAAAGTGCTCCATTTCCTGCTAGTGCACTTTTTCGTACGCTACTATCACCACCAAAGAAAGGTGCGCGCCTAACGCGTGGATGGAGCATCGTGCATTGCACAGAACTAAAATAAACACTTTATTGTTGGGTACACTTGGACGATAAAACTCACTACATAGGGGACCGCGAATGACTTTCCACGTATGAATTAATTTTAACAGAAACGGAGGAACAACTATCTATCAAAAAACTATTCGCATTTTTATGTCAACCTAGTTACGTGCAGCGCTGGTTCCTTGCGCGTATTTGTTTACCAGTTTGCGGCTAAATTGATCATCTTCACCTGACTGCGCTTTAGCTCGCAAAGTTAATAAAACCAAGCATCCCAGGTCTGCCGAGGAGCTCGCAGACGCAGCTAGTCCATTCTTCTCGCGAATAACACATCCGTGAGAAACGTATAGCGGAATTGCGCAGTCGTGTGTATTACGGAAGCAGATAAAATAAAATGAAATAAAAGTAAGAAGCAACCCAATCATAAGCGCAAGAGGACAGCGTAATCTCCCGCTGAGCTCGCAGCCACCAGCGCTCGTTATTCCTAAGTCGCTTCTCACGTAACTCGTAAATCTTCGCGAATAAAGAAACGAAGGTCGGGTGTACGCACGGTTTCTCTTCGTGGCCGAAAGCATACAGCTCTTGCTGAAAAAAAAATAAGGAAGAAAACTTTTGGTAGCCATGAAACGTTGTTCTACATTGTATAGGCTATGCGGACCTGTTCTTTTTATGCTCGGCAACAATGACCTCTAGCTCGTGTCTACTCTAGCTCTAGGTCGTATTGCGCCGTGGGCTCATTGTTTACGCTGCTAGCTTATTAAGATGCACGTGACGGCACAAAAGGCGGTAGTTCACTATAGAAGTCGCGGTAGTTCTGTGCAGCATAGTGGTGTGCCTGAAAAGCTTCCTTTAGGTGTAGAGTGGGCGCCCGGCAGAGCACGGGATCAAGCCACCTGACTTTGTCGAGCTCTACATGTTATGATTACTGCACGTGTATATATGCGTCTCACAGCTATTCTCCTCCTCGTTTTGGTTTCCTGCTATTTGACATGCACTGAACACTGGGGGATATATGTCGCATTTTCATTGAACAGGCACCACTGTCTTCAACTTAAAGGCGGAACTCGAAGTCCGGATGGTGGCTATCACAATCAACTTCACATTACTTGTTCTTGTAGCCTTCGCTATACAGGAATTTTATTCGCTCGTGTATGGCAATTTTCGCTCAAGCGGTCAACTTGTCTAATTGCATCGCGCTTGTAGAAGTGTTCACCACGATTCGACTAACTCCTGCCATCCCGACCGCTAAAGCTTGAAATTAGTTTCGAGTCAGGGCGCCATTCTTCATGACGAAAGGTCAGGTTGGCAAATGGACGACTGTGTGTCGACATGGTCACTGTGAGTTTACCAGCAACTTTGAGCGCAAGCAAGCCTTTAATACTCCGCCCCCGTATTCTGATCCCGCGAGTTTTAACCATGGTAATATGCAGAATTCATTGAAAGGCGGGTGTGTTTTGGTTTGTGTCGTAGGGGAATTGCCGGTGCGTTGTTACCTGAATTACCGCATGATGGTGCTTATTAACGAATTATGCGCTGAAATCACATTCCTTATGGCGAAGCGAAGAAAGACTTAAAGGCACGCGGAAGTGTGCATTAAGAATGTGTGCCTATGTATAACGTGGCGTCGCGTGGACGTTGAGTGAGTGAGTGAGTGAGTGAGTGAGTGAGTGAGTGAGTGAGTGAGTGAGTGAGTGAGTGAGTGAGTGAGTGAGTGAGTGAGTGAGTGAGTGAGTGAGTGAGTGAGTGAGTGAGTGAGTGAGTGAGTGAGTGAGTGAGTGAGTGAGTGAGTGAGTGAGTGAGTGAGTGAGTGAGTGAGTGAACCTTTATTGGGTCCGGCGAAACCCGATAAAACGCACACCCGGCTAATCCCACGACGGTACTGACAGGTCTAGCCTGCCGGCCCGATCGCGTGCGCGCTGGACGGCCAGGATTTGGTCCTCAAAGACGGGACTCCGCAGGAGCGCGTCCCACGCTTCCTTGGTGAACTTCGGGCCGAGCGACCCGCACTCCCAGAGCATATCAGGCAAAGTAGCAACCTCACCACAGGCCACGCAAGAACAATTCGGATAAATCTCAGGATATATGCTGTTAAGGGACGCCGGATTTGGGTAGGAGTTCGTTTGCAAGAGTCTGAGCGTGACCGCCTGCGGCCTGCTTAGCTTGGAGTGAGGCGGCGGGAAAACCCTCGGTGAAAAGAATTTAGTAAGTTCATTCTGCGTGATAGGAGCCTCTCTGTGTCCGGGGAGAGAGTCGCCCGATCCGAGGGCAGCGCGGTCGGTAAAGCCACGCGCAGCCTCGTGGGCAGAATCGCTGAGGTTCAGACGAACCCCCTCAATCGCCCCGACGTGGGCAGGGAAACCAAAGGATGGAGTGTATGAAGGTGTCGCCGTGTTTGGCGCCTTTCAGAATTTGAATTACGTGCCGGGCTACCCGGCCTTTCTGGAATGCCCTAACGGCCACTTTCGAATCGAATCGCGTGGACGTTGTCTGCGACAAACCGCTGATTGTACCTTTCCATTCCACGAAGAAAGAAAACAAATGTGCGTGTGTGGCTAGGGGGGAGGAAGGGAGTTGACATCTTACGCGATAGCTATGTTGAATTCAATTGAGATTTAATTGATACGAGCGATTTGGTATCCAGCATCAGCGCGAAGTTTAGCAAAATATTTGTTGCGTATAAACTCCCATACAAGATTTGCGATGGTGTGCACCTTTCCGTTGCTTACGCTGCATTGTGAGAGCGCATTTATTACTGGGCGGTTGCAAGAAGATGCAGAAAGGACACGCTGCCTCAGTTTTGGTGCCGTCGAGCCACACTCTCACGGTGTGTCCGTAACAGTCGAGCTCTGGTAACGGTGGCACCCGATATGCCCCGGCCGGGGAGGCGTGCATACTTTGGGTCTCTTCGATTTGTTCTCCCAGACTGCCCGAGGTGCTGTTTTCAGCAATGAGTGTTGGCGTGCGCGGTATCTCGAACAGTCATAGGCAGTCTGGGACGACAAGTAGAAGTTACACCCTCTGTTTCACTATTATGTGGCACCATCGAATGGAAACTGTGAGGTTTGTCCAACGCTATAGACAGTGATTGATTCTGCACTCTAGTCTAAGCAGATGATATTCTGACCCCCCTTATTCACAAAACGTTATTACGCTAAAAACTTTCGTACCAGCCAATAGTTATGTAGGACACATTATTAGCGAAGGCGATCAGCCAATGAGAAATAGAACTTACGAACGGGAAGCTTTGTGAATTCGGCCTCCTGATGCAAAAAGACACGGGCCCAGTGCGTTCGCAGAATGACAATCCTAATTGGCTGCTCACGCCGGCAGCATCCTTCACATAGCCGTAGCACAGAAGTGTTAAACGGAATATATGCCTATCTGACGAGGAGGACTACTTTCTGCCGTGTAGGCCGGTAGCACCTCTTTGCGCACCGTTATAGTCACTTTCGGTGTGTTCCAATTCCGGCCAGCGTTGAAGAGAGTCTGCGCTGACTGCTAAGACAGCTTTGAGTCAAAGTAATGAAACGCATCTAGAACACGTCTTTGCGACTTGACGCCATCTCGAGTCGTCGACCAAAAAAAAAAAAAAAAAGGGAATAACACTTATTACAGTTATATTTGAGAACTTTGCGTGTGCGAGCCTTCGGAAAACACAACATAGCTTACATGAAGCACATAAGAAAACGTCACTACGCTATATATAACACGTGGGCGACCTTCCCGTCGAGTTTCCAAGCACACTGCCCAGCCGCCATCTTGTATGGACAGCCAATGTAGCCTGCGTCCCTTTTTCTTTTTTTTACTTCGATACTGTCTTTGCGAAGTTGCTCTCTTTGCTTCCTCGTGAACATAACCGGACTTAATATAGCCATTGTCCGCTTAGCTGTTGGACTTAGCCTTTTTACGGCGACTGCTTGGAAAACAGCCTTCGATGGCGCTGCGTGCAACTGGCCACTGGTGCAACACACGCGTCGCTCGTTCAACGCGTCCAGCCAAGGAACAACAACGGAGCGCATAGAGGCGTTGCCAAGCCAAGCCAAACCAAGTTGGACGGGACAATCATTCCAACCTGTTGGGCAAGGAGCTGCGCATGTTGAAGCGTTCCCAAATGGAAACAATTCCAGGCCGGCCGCACGCGGCCATGGTGATACGCATGGCCGCAGAGTATATAGGTAAGCGGGCATGAGGATAGCCCGTCTCGGCTAATTGCTCCCTCATCATCGTAGCTGAAGCGCGCGCAGTTTCTTAAATGCGTGGCCCGGACAATGCAGTGTGTGGCGCCGTCGAGAATAATATGCATCGCAGAGACAAGCGGCGGCAATTTGCGTATCCTTGTGGGCGTGGAAAACGTGCTCTCATAATCATTATTTCTTTTTTCCTGCACGAGAATATCGGGGCAAGAAGCGGCCAGTATAACGAGCTTTGAAACGAAGCAGGAGTGTCGTAAATTAGGATGCAGATAAGTTAGTTTACGGCTGAGAAACTTCCAAGTATACAGGATTGCGGGAAAGAGAAAGGACGTCTGCCGGTAAATTTTGGAAGCACGTCCATCTCTGGCTGCTTGTTTCAGAATTGGAAGTGACAAGAACTTGCTGCGTAAAAGATGAACACGACAAAAATAAAAGTAAAGGTAAAATAACACGCCTGTTCCAGTATGGCTAAATGTTCTCAAAATATACATGGCTGCATTCCTGTTTCAGACTAGCAGTCGCCTGCCAATAAGGGAACAAATGAAGAAACTTACCGAACTTGTAAGACGGGTCCGTTCATCAGAGAACGTAGTGTACCTGAGCCAATGCTGTTATGCCTTGATAAAGTTATCCTGACACTTGTTAAGTTAAAGAAAACACGAAGGGTGACAAGTTATCTTCAACTTCGACGACATCGGACTTCTCGACGAGCAATATCAACACCCGCATATGCGCATATATACTATAGTGTTAGCGCGCATGGAGGGCGCATGGCATGGAATGCGAACATAGGACAAAACGCCGATGGCACGTGTGCGTGTGTGTGTGTGTGTGCGTGCGTGTGCGTGCGTGTGCGTGTGTGTGTGCGTGTGTGTGTGCGTGTGTGTGCATGTGTGTGTGTGCGTGTGTGTGCGTGCGTGTGCGTGCGTGTGCGCGCGCGCGCGCGCGCGTGTGTGTGTGTGTGTGTGTGTGTGTGTGTGTGTGTGTGTGTGTGTGTGTGTGTGTGTGTGTGTGTGTGTGTGTGTGTGTGTGTGTGTGTGTGTGTGTGTGTGTGTGTGTGTGTGTGTGTGTGTGTGTGTGTGTGTGTGTGTGTGTGTGTGTGTTTCGCTCGACACACGGGCTCCAAAAAACTGTGCTCGATAAAACTGGCGTTCTATAAATGTTCCCTGCTCATGTACGAGAACGCATGAGCGGAAAGGTTTTATTTCTTTCCCCGTTTCACCGGTGTTGACGACGTTGACGACGTTGACGCAGCGCGCAAAATCCCGCTGCAATACGAGTGCGTCCAAAAATATCGCGTGCATGCCGGAACGTCTATAGCCGTTTTCTGAAACAACGACCGCCCGCTCAAATGTATAGTATTGCAATGGCTCAAAGTTGGGGGTGGGGGGGAAGGGGGTTATCGGTTATCAAGGCAGCTCTTCTTGTTTCTTGCGATTCTTTTGACGTCGTGTAGTGCATGTAGCGGGCTTTACTAATGCGAAAGACGGGGCCAATTCACTTCCTCGACTGAAGATTATTGAAGCCTCGGGTTAGGGGCATTCTGGACTTGTACGAAAAGCTATGGTTGGTCTATATTACTGGTGCAGCTTGTGGAGAGGCATTTATCAATGTCTATTCTTTAATCCGTATTCAGAAATCCCATTTGCTACGGCCGCATACGGGTAAGAGTAGCATGCAATAAATTGCGTCCAACAATTCCAGGTTGAAACTGCCCAGGCCAAAGCTGACTCTATGCCGAACGCCGGCAATTCCTGAACTCTGGTCGCAACCTCACTTATCAATTTATTATATGTCCTACTGGGCGGCTGTCCTCCCTTGGGGCGATAAAGCGAATTACGGGCAATTTCGTACGCGAAACGTAGAAATGAGTTAGCATGCACAAATGGGACAAGGTAAAGACGCGATTCGTGTAATGGGAAGGCATACACGCAAACATAATACGAAAAAAATCACGCGATGCTTAAGAGATTTTGCCGAGAATGCGGTGTGTACCTTTGTCGTACGTATTCCATGTAATACCAGGTTTTTCTCGTATACATGCACAACCAACGCAGCCACCCTCTGTTCGACTGCGCGACTTCATCAAAATTGCCCCGGAGCGAGCGGAACTCGGTGAAAGGCCCTCGAGGACCCGCATGAAAAGCGAAACTCCCTTGTCCCGCGTGATGGCGACCGCGCGCGAACACACGCTTTATAGCTGCTTACATACATCGTGCCGCATAAACGATGGATTTGCCTCGGCCGCAATTAGGCCTCGTTTTCTCACGTTCACGCGAAGCCGCGCGATCTTCGACCACCTGCCTGTCGTGTGTGTACGCGCGCCCACACACGCACGCATGCGTCATGTGTGTGTGTGTGTGTGTGTGTGTATGTGTACGCAGCGGATGCGAAGCGGCAGCAGCAGCCGCACCGAACACACTGCACGCGGGCATGACTGCTCCCAGAACGAATTAACTTGCCCTCGGCTTCGCGGTATACGGGTGTGCGGTGTGGCTGCTATGGCGAAATTTGCCAAGCCCCGGCGCCATCAGTTATTTTTCCCGTGAGCACTCTATATCGTTCCCACCACGGCGTCGAGCGCGACTGAAGGGAAAATGTGTGTGTAGCGCTTGTGCGGTGCATACCAGCACAGCGGAATAAAAAGTTATGGGGTTTTACGTGCCAAAACCACTTTATGATGATGAGGCACGCCGTAGTGGAGGACTCCCGAGATTTCGACCACCTGGGGTTCTTTAACGTGCACGTAAATCTAAGTACACGGGTCTTTTCGCATTTCGACCCCATCGAAATGCGGCCGCCGTGGCCGGGATTCGATCCCGCGACCTCGTGCCCAGCAGCCCAACACCATAGCCACTGATCAACCACGGCGGGCTAGCACAGCGGAATGGTCATCGGAGATTTCCACTTCGAAGCGCGTTCGTCAGGCGGCGTCGCTCCGCCGATCGCGAAATCTGGGCTTGGCGCAATCGGCGAGTGGAATTAAGGCGAGCCGAATCGCTTGCATAGCGCGCGCGCGCGCGGGCGCTCTTGCCGGGGAAACGCGTCAATTGGAAAACGCGCGCGTTCGGATATCGACGTGATCTTATAGTACACACCGACCGCTTTCTTTTTTTTTTCTCCCTCCAGGGTTTAAGCTGCAGGGTATTCGAAGTCTCATTTGGCGAAATGCTCGCGGAAATGACACGAGACGTTTGTGTAGCGCCGCGGGGATGCAATTACGGGAGGACTTAAGTGGACAGGCCTGGGGAAGGCATGGCACGTAGGTTAACTGTCCATGATTGTATTGCGCTTAGTGTCACACTGACGGGAATGTATATCACTTTGTATATCACCTTGTTAATTAAGGCACTCCAACCCACACCAAACGTCGCGGGTTCGAGTGCCTTAATTGACTCTATCTTAATTAACTGTGCCTCAATTAACTTTGCCTTAACACCACTGGTCGTGTTGGCGCTTCTTCTTCGCCTCGACATCACGCTTTCTTATGAAGGAATTGATGGCCTAATTCGCCTTAATTAACACCACAGGATGTGTGTTCGACTCCCACCAAAGGTCGAGGGCCCGACTCCCCATGAATTTTGATGCCGGACAAGCCGCCATTGGAATCTGAACCTGGCAACGTTTAACACTAGAACTTTATCTAGTGAGGCGAGTCTAGCAGTGCTATTGGAGGAATTAGAGGGCAGTAAATGGGATATAATAGGGCCCAGTGAAGTTAGGAGGCCAAAAGAAGCATATACAGTGCTGAAAAGCGGGCACGTCCTGTGCTACCGGGGCTTAGCGGAGAGACGAGAACTAGGAATCGTATTCCTGATTAATAAGAATATAGCTGGTAACATACAAGAATTCTATAGCATTAACGAGAGGGTGGCAGATCTTGTTGTGAAACTTAATAAGAGGTACAAATTGAAGGTCGTACAGGTCTACGCCCCTACATCCAGTCATGATGACCAGGAAGTCGAAAGCTTCTGTGAAGACGTGTAATCGGCGATGGGTAAAGTCAAAACAAAATACACTATACTGATAGGCGACTTCAATGCCAAGGTAGGCAAGAAGCAGGCTGGAGACAAGTCAGTGGGGGAATATGGCATAGGCACTAAGAATAGCAGGGGAGAGTTATTAGTGAACTTTGCAGAACAGAATAATATGCGGGTAATGAATACCTTCTTCCGCAAGCGGGATAGCCGAAAGTGGACGTGGAGGAGCCCGAATGACGAGACTAGAAATGAAATAGACCTTATACTCTGCGCTAATCCTGGCATCATACAAGATGTGGACGTGCTCGACAAGGTGCGCTGCAGTGACCATAGGATGGTAAGAACTCGAATTAGCCTAGACTTGAGGAGAGAAAGGAAGAAACTGGTACATAAGAAGCCGATCAATGAGTTAGCGGTAAGAGGGAAAATAGAGGAATTCCGGATCACGCTACAGAACAGGTATTCGGCTTTAACCCAGGAAGAGGACCTTAGTGTTGCAACAATGAACGACAATCTTATGGGCATCATTAAGGAGTGTGCAATAGAAGTCGGTGGTAACTCCGTTAGATAGGATACCAGTAAGCTGTCGCTGGAAACCAAAGATCTCATCAAGAAACGCCAATGTATGAAAGCCTCTAGCCCTACAGCTAGAATAAAACTGTCAGAACTTTCGAAGTTAATCAACAAGCGTAAGACAGCTGACATAAGGAAGTATAATATGGATAGAATTGAACATGCTCTCAGGAACGGAGGAAGCCTAAAAGCAGTGAAGAAGAAACTAGGAATTGGCAAGAATCAGATGTATGCGTTAAGAGACAAAGCCTGCAATATCATTACTAATATGGATGAGATAGTTCAAGTGGCTGAGGAGTTCTATAGAGATTTATACAGTACCAGTGGCACCCACGACGATATTGGAAGAGAGAATAGTCTAGAGGAATTCGAAATCCCTCAAGTAACGCCGGAAGAAGTAAAGAAAGCCTTGGGAGCTATGCAAAGGGGGATAGCAGCTGGGGAGGATCAGGTAACAGCAGATTTGTTGAAGGATGGTGGGCAGATTGTTCTAGAAAAACTGCCCACCCTGTATACGCAATGCCTCATGACCTCGAGCTTACCGGAATCTTGGAAGAACGCTAACATAATCCTAATCCATAAGAAAGGGCACGCCAAAGAATTGAAAAATTATAGACCGATCAGCTTACTGTCCGTTGCCTATAAAGTATTTACTAAGGTAATCGCAAATAAAATCAGGAACACCTTAGACTTCTGTCAACCAAATCACCAGGCAGGATTCCGTAAAGGCTACTCGACAATAGACCATATTCACACTATCAATCAGGTGATAGAGAAATGTGCGGAATATAACCAACCATTATATATAGCTTTCATTGATTACGAGAAAGCATTTGATTGAGTCGAAACCTCAGCAGTCATGGAGGCATTACGGAAACAGGGTGCAGACGAGCCGTATGTAAAAATACTGAAATATATCTGTAGCGGCTCCACAGCCACCGTAGTCCTCCATAAAGAAAACAACAAAATCCCTATACCTATAAAGAAAGGAGTCAGGCAGGGAGATACGACCTCTCCGATGCTATTCACAGCGCGTTTACAGGAGGTATTCAGAGACCTGGATTGGGAAGAATTGGGGATAAGAGTTAATTTAGAATACCTTAGTAACTTGCGATTCGCTGATGATATTGCCTTGCTTAGTAACTCAGGGGAGCAATTGCAATGCATGCTCACTGATCTGGAGAGGCAAAGCAGAAGGGTGAGTCTAAGAATTAATCTGCAGAAAACTAAAGTAATGTTTAACAGTCTCTGAAGAAAACAGCAGTTTACGATAGGTAGCGAGGCACTGGAAGTAGTAAGGGACTACATCTACTTAGGGCAGGTAGTGACCACGGATCCGGATCATGAGACTGAAACAATCAGAAGAATAAGGATGGGCTGGGGTGCGTTTGGCGGGCATTCTCAGATCATGAACAGCAGGTTGCTATTATCCCTCGAGAGAAAAGTGTATAACAGCTGTGTCTTACCAGTGCTCACGTACGGGGCAGAAACCTGGAGGCTTACGAAAAGGGTTCTGCTGAAATTGGGGACGACGCAACGAGCTATGGAAAGAAGAATGATGGGTGTAACGTTAAGGGATGAGAAAAGAGCAGATTGGATGAGAGAACAAACGCGGCTAAATGACATCTTAGTTGAAATCAAGAAAAAGAAATGGGCATGGGCAGGACATGTAATGAGGAGGGAAGATAACCGATGGTCATTAAGGATTACGGACTGGATTCCAAGGGAAGGGAAGCGTAGCAGGGGGAGGCAGAAAGTTAAGTGGACGGATGAGATGAAGAAGTTTGCAGGGACGACATGGCCACAATTAGTACATGGCCGGGGTAGTTGGAGAAGTATGGGAGATGCCTTCGCCCTGCAGTGGGCGTAACCAGGCTGATGATGATGATGATGATTATGATGATGATGATGAATTTTGGTGCCGTAACGCCGGACATCGGATTTTTCGACCCACGAGCCATCTAAGGCTTTCGTCTTAATAGGTTCATACTTTATAGAGCACTATACGTTAAGAAGAGGCACCGGCGAAGCTTGATAGCGAACGTATATTATTGGCGAAGGTGGCCAGCCAATCTCATCTTACGAGCGAGAATGTTCGTGAATCCGGGTCCTTGAGACAGTTCAGTGTCCACAAGTTCTTCAATTTACTCCACTGTATGGCGCTGTAACCTATACAAATGTAGATTAAACAACCTACTGGGCATATTATATACCCTAGCTCCCCATGGAGAGAGAGAGAGAGAGAGAGAGAGAGAGAGAGAGAGAGAGTTTATGGGGGAGAGGCAGAACAAATTCAATTACGCTCTCTATCGATATTCCTTTCTGCTTACAGGCATAGTCTGCTAATCCCAATGGAAGAATAAGTAAGCTGTCTATAAACAGCCTAAATGCACCGTGCAGATCTTTACCTGCCGAGGCAGCCCAGTGGCTATGACGTTGCGCTGCTCTGCTCGATGTCGTGCGTTCGATCCCTTCCGCGGTGGTCGCACTTTAAAGGGGGCGATCATGCAAGAATGCTCGTGCACTTAGATTTAAGTGCACGTTAAAAAAGAAATCCGACGTGGGCAATATTAATCACTACAGCGTACCTTGTAATCACATTTTGTGAATATATTTGTGACTTCGTACACTCGCATATGGTTAAAGAGTGATGGGCTGCAAGTTTATAGCAGGGGCCTCAAAGTCGCGTTAGAATTTTAGTCCACATGACATTGATGAGGTTTTCGTAACTTGTGGGATAGGAGTTGAATGATTAGCACAATCACGCGTGACAGAAGCTCCATGGGGTAATGCACGGTATGCAGGTCGTGCGTTTGAGACCACTTGCTGTTTTTCTTCTCCCCCTATTCTGTGTACAGCAAACTAGATACATATACTCCTATCTGGTCAACCTCCCTTCTCTCTGCAGAAATCTGCAGACAGCGCGTATAGCTGTATTTTATATGCAGCGTATAAATTTTATAGCGGTAGACTATGGACTCTCTAAAAGAGTCTGTAAAAAGAATTTTCATAACATTAACTGGAGCGGTATTCTTGGTTGATCTCTTTCGTGGAGGGCGATACGATTACTTTCGCGAGACTTCACGTTACTCCGCACTTAAACAACATCGTGGCGTCTGCCGACAACATCGCCCTTTGCACTTGTGCCAAGACTGCGCGTTCGGCACTGCGAGACATGCGGTTGCATGTGCATGACGTGCACCGACGCGTCCTGTGCCGGGTCGTGAGAAATCTGGCGAGACAGATCTCATCCCCCCCCCCCCCAAAAAAAAATGATGAATCGAGAATATGGCCCCCTGCTCGAATTCAGTCCCTGATTGGCCTGACGCGATAGTTCCATAACATCGAGCGTTCTTCCTGCAAAAGAAAAACAAAAGAGGGAATCCACAACTGTGCAGATTCTACGCACAACTTGGACTCAACGAGAAGCGAAGCTTTGGTGATGCGGTTATAGTCGAACGCTATGAATTTGCCCATTTCATTACTGCGTCTTTGGCCTAAAGGAAACAGGTGCGCGCGCATGCGCTCTCGCACACCCGTGCTCAATGTGACGCAGTGATCATTTCAAAAATATAGTTGGCGCTGGCACGACAGAAGTGTATAGCTGCCATTTGGGTCTGACGGTTAGAGCGTGAGGCTGCTGCGCTACGAGATCGAGGTTTGATCCCACCATCGGGTGGGATCAAAAAAGATCGAGTGGGATCTGTCTGTCTGTCTCTCTCTCTCTCTCTGTTTCCCAATCGTCAAGCATGCTTTACGCTATTGCAAATAAATGTCATTACCATTTTCTAATGCATATATGTATATGTAATGTTTGTTTAGGTTAGCATAAAGCTATTTATGTTCAACGCACTTTCAGACTACTAGAAACCACTAAAGAAAAACCTTATTTTGTCAGCGTAAGAATAAAAATATGTTTAAAAAACGCAGGAAAGCTTGTGAACATCTTAATTCGCCTTCCTACGTCTGCGCCCCCCGCCCTCTCCTTTCTTCTTATTTCTTGTGTGTTCAGCTCTCCAGCTACTTATTAGGTAAAGTACCTGCAGCAAACCTTCTCAAGTTTCCTGTTTTTGAGTTAAATATGTATGACGCGTTTACGGAACAAAATATATTGAAAACGAGGATCTAATAAAAGGCTGGTCGCCTGTTTTTGTTACGCGATAGCACTTATTCTCATCGCCGGACGAACCTAGCCCGTGAAGTGTGCCCGCCACCCATGGCGGGCGCATAGAAAGAAAGAGTTACACTGAGCCCGCTAACATGCAGGGACATGCTGTGTTACGGTGGAAGTAGTGAGGTTTAATTAAAAGTATCTTGCGAAGGTCAGCACTGCAGCACAAGACTAGGTAATCTTTTTTTTTTTTTTTTTTTTTGCCCACTACCTTTGTCGGTCCTTCTATCAGACTTTCCAGACGGCATGTTGCTGCAATGCCGCTAAAGCAGCGCATGCATTAACGCACCGCAGAGACACCGAGTTTCCCGAGAATTGCATCAAACGTCTTTCTTGATACCTTGGGGAGCAACAAATTTGAATGTCTGTGGCCGACGAAGCGGGCTACCGAATACTCAGCACGCGCCAGAAAGATAAACACAGTATTACAGCTCCGACGCTGTATATGAAGGCCAAGTGATGCAGTTCATCGTGAAAACATGGCCGACATCTATTTATGAGTGCGCCACGACAACGGAACAGAAATGACGAGAAACTAACGCCGTACATGTGCGCGCACGTACGCGCACTTATGACTACCAGTCGACGAGGATAGCTATAGGGGCTCGTTGGTACGGCATATCTTATTTTGTTGTAGCGCGAGCTGAAGAAGGACAACAAAAAGGCACACCTGACAGACACAGCGCTAACTTTCAACAACAGTGTTATTTACCGTTCTCGTCGCTATACATACATCCTCGAAACGTCATACAACACGTCTGAAAATTCGGTAAAATATTTCGGTTTTTACCGAAATTTTACACTTGTTGTATGACGTTTCGAGGGCGTATATATACAGCGACGAGAACGGGAAATAAATCTGTTGCTGAAAGTTAGCGCTGCGTGTGTCAGATGTGCCTTTCTGTCCTTGTTCAGCTTGCGCTACAACAAAATAAGATATACCAGTCGACGTCAGGAGAAATCCACACTAAGCACGGCGACGACGTTGAACTACATACTCCGCTCGATTTCGCAGGGATTAGTGTCCTGAAGCAAAATATGCGCTGTTCTACAAACCTGCAGACTCGCAATTCAATAACTCCAGCAGAGAAGGTCAGCCGACAGCGTTAAATTGCCTTCACGTATACAGCGAGCGCTGGCGCGGCAGTATGCTTTTTGCAGCATGCTCTATATGGTACCGGTGTACAACAGGCTGCTCGAGCGAAACCGAGCGCCGTCCTTCTGGTGTTCTACACAACGTATAGCCCGTGTAGCTTCGCAAGTCGCCACCGAAGATGTGGACTCGCACAAATGTTTCCATATATGCAGGATACGCCGAGCGCCGCAGAGCCTGCAGCCGATCGGTCCGTCGATATCGGCGCGGGGGAACCGTGAGCGCGCTGCCAGATCGGAGTCGCGTGATTCGGCGTCGCAGGCAGCGAGCAAAACATGTAAACAACGCGCGCAGACCGGATCGATCCGGCACCGACTGGGTCTCAGTTTCGGGCTGGGCTTATCTGTGTCGCGCTGCAATCTGCAAACAACACGCGAAGCATGTAAAGTACCTGCGCACACATGTCGACTTGTGCAGATATATAATGGCTTTCGCTCTATGAGGTCTCTATACATATGCCCCGCCTTTTCATGCAGGCCGCACAGATGTAATGCGCGACTAGACTCGTTCCGAAGATCTTGTCGACCGAGGGATTGAATTAGGGACGTGAACTGGACCGCGTCCTGCGGCTGCGTGGAGCTTAGCCCGCTATATGCTGAGCTTTTCTGTGATACCGAGCGCTTAGCATGCACGGTTGTGTTTATGACATCATTCGCCCCCCCCAGCTGAGTAGAGCGATCACATCACCTGCACTAAAGGACCGCACGTACACGTCTCCTACGTAAAACAATTGTTAATGATGCCAGTGAATGTCATCAGGTGATAACAGCTGGTGGAAAATGTCTGTGACTAATTTGTCATTTTTTAATTAATGGCCCAGGCGGAATCGTTTGATGCTCGGCGGCCGTTTCGTAAAGCTGTCTGTCACACTGGATAACAAACACCACTCTACAAGCAAGGTCTCCTTTGGCCCTGTCCCTCATAGCAACAACAGTTGTTAGGGCACAGCTTCGCATTGTACATCTTAACAACCGTTGTCCTATTGGTTTGACAGAGCTACTGATAACAACGCTGTTTGCTGACTGCGTTGGCGCGCCAACTTGCAGAGTGCGATAGCGCCCTTGGTTCTATTTTGCCCATAAATGAAGCATCGATTAAAGACAGAAAAACAAAACATATATATATATATATATGCGCTGTGGCCATCGATGTTATGCGAAGCGTTACGAAACGAATGAACATTTTTGTGTAAGGCGAGAAACTGTGTGTGTGAGACACGCTTGGGTGTAACGACATTGGCATAGTGACAATGATTGCGACGGTGCTGGCATGGCGTCTGGTGTATACTGTCAAACGCCCTTACAACGAAATGCTTGGGGCCTTCAGAATTGTCTGTTATACAGTTCAATTCGCTGTAAAGATCGCACACCGTACCGCTACCAATAGAGCAACCTTAAGCAACAGAGAGCCTTTATTTAAAACGAATTCAAGCGACACCTTATGGAAGAATTTGCTGAATTGCGAATTAGGAAATTATTCTGATGACATTTGGAACGTTGACAGCTGTTGTGTCACCGGCTTTTCCACAAACAATAGATGTCCGATGAGCAAAGGATGGTAACATGAGGTGATATGAAAAAAAAAAAAAAATTATCCGGCAATAAGGCACATTTCATAAACATACTTCGACATACTTATATTAATTAATTAATTTATTTATTTAAAGGTGCATCACAGGCTCCGGTCGGAGCATTGAGGGATGGCGGTTATAAAACAAAATACGGGATAAGCATGAACAAAAACAAAGTAACAGTAAGCAAAATAAAAAGGGCATCATTATGCAGTCTCAGATCGTAAAATGTGCATACAAATGCTCGCGGAAAAGTTGATACAACAACATTACGTGTGTACAATACAACAATGATATGTGGAAGATGGTTCCAAAGCGCGATGGCTTGTGGCAAAGCCGAAGAATTGAAAGCCTTAGTTTTACTAATTATGCGTTTTATGCCGAGGTACGTGATTATGAAGGCGCCTGGATGTGCGTAATGGTTTGTCAAGTGGCTGCGGGGACGGCGTTACGCCATGAATATATTTGTTTATTAGGCATAAAAGAGCAACAGAATGATGTTTACTTAGCGTCTGGAGTGGCATGTCTAGCTTCATTTTTGTTATGCTGGAATGGCGGTTGTAGTTACATGAAACGAATCGAGTGGCTCTGTTTTGTACGGCTTCCAGTATTGAAATTAAATACTCTTTATGAGGCGATCAGACGGACGAGCAAATTCAAGCTGTGGGCGGACGAAGGTTAAATATGCCAATTTGCGTGTATGAGCTGAGCAGTGAAGCAAATTTCGACGTAAGTAACCCAGTGTTTGTGTCGCTTTAGCACATATGTTGGTGATTTGCAATTTCCATGAAAGGTCGGATGTTAGGTGCAAGCCTAAGTACTTATATGACACAACACGGGGTATTGAAACGGTGTTTAACTGTACCTTTTCTTTTTGGCATTATGATAGGGGCGTCGATGTGGCAGCGATGTGGAAGAAGACGACGAACGGGCGAGCAGTGGCACGAGCGCTCCGATTTCCTGTACCTCATAACACGACCTAATTGAAACATAGAGTTCTAAGGCTTTCACCTTAAAACAACACACAAAATTAATCAATAACCCGAACAGAATGCTGCGGCATTGCAATATGACTCAAAAACATAAACAGTGTTGATACACAGATACGACGTCACTTTCAGTAAAGATAATTGTTACATCTTTAGCTGCTCGCCGTAATGATGATGCCTTATCCCGTGACCCAAGCAACCTTTCTATGCTGAAAGGGCAATTATCGAGTGTCATTGACGTTGCCTTCGAAGAACATCTTTGCTGTTCAGACTTAAAAACAGCTTAGTAGAAAGTTCTCCCACAAATGGCCGCACTTCCAACAAGGCATAGCTGAACGACGCATGCGATACAGAAAAGTGTTTTCACATAGGTGGCGCCTCGTGCGCTGACCAATCATTCGCTTCGCTTACACGACCTTTATGCGAGCGGGCCGATTCGGAATTCGAGCCGGAATACCGTTATTCTCAGCCCGGCAAACGGACTCGATCCAACTTTATCGGGTTGGTGTAAACGTAGCTATACTACAGCCAATGCGCAATAAACAGGACACCCTGTTGAAACATCCTACCGACTGGTGGCTGTGTAACTTCGTCCCTGAGCGCCATACTGCAGTAATATATTGAAGGGCCTAAGTATATACGTGGCTGGCAGCCGTATACGCGCGGTATACGCGTATGTACGCGCACTACGCGGCGTCTGGCATGCTCTGTTGCGCCGGGAGACAAGCCCGAAGCCATGCAAAACGCCACCAGACGACAGTGGCATGCAGTGCACGCCGCTTGCATGTGCGCCCCTTAATAAGGCGGCAGTCGCATCGGGGGCTGCCTCGGCAGCGACATATGCGCTCACGCGCGCCCTGGTGCATGTCATAGGAGGTGGAACGCGCATTCGAAATTAATTCACTCCTGACCCTGAAAACACGGGAGTCTTCAGGCGGTCGTTCTGCATGTCTCCCCACGCACGTGTACTTCCTCTGCCAGGGTAGCGGACTGCAGCGTCGTCATATGCCGTGGTATTAACGCGACAGCGTTAAGGAGCTCGCGTCGCAGAAAATGCGGCGTCCCGCGTCCGCCGTCCAGTGTTGGACGTCGCTAAGCCTGTGGCATGTGGTGTGTTTCGCGCCCAAGCTTTGGAGTGGCGCCACCATCGAAACGACGACATCGCACCGCCGGCAGCGGTAATCGATACGCCAGCTAAGCCTTTATTATATAAATTTTATTTGCAACGCATCAAAGCAGTACGTACATAAAGACATTTCTATCTGAAATTATAAACTTTTCGAAGCAAATTCAGCTTAAACGCTGAAAATTTTTATAACGTGACTTCTCTAATGGTTAACTGCAAGAGAGAGAGAGAGAGCAGGCATTCTGGACCAAAAGACCAACAGTCGCGACAGAATTCGCCCTTGTGACAGCTACATGTTTCTGCTCAAACAGGAGGCACTGGCTCAAATCAAGTTGCAGTTTATGAATATTGTGAACGAAGTGGGCGTGACATCTTCAGCCACAAAAGTAGAGGAACTTTAGCAACATACCAGCGTGCGACGGCTTTATGTGGTCGGATGTATTTCTTCATTCAGCGGCGTACAGCTTGTGTTCCCCAGAAATGTGTGGCGAGACTGTGCGTAGTATCTTTTTGCACATAAACAACTATGCATGTTACGCACCAGTATATCTTCTGAAACGCTATTCACGTGCTTTTTATTTCATGTAAACATCGATGACGTTATAATAAAGCTGTTTATTGGAATCAAGTTTGTGTGATTAGCGTCGTGATGTCGCTCGGCCTATGCAGCAGTACCAACCTTCAAAGGTATATGTACAAGCTAGTTCTGAGTCCTAAATAAGAATATATATATATATATATATATATATATATATATATATATATATATATTGGGATATACTTGGCCAAAGCAAGCGGGCAGCGCAACAGCAATAGCAGAAGCAGACGACGCCGGCGTCCGGCGTCTGCTGTGCGGTATACTCCTCACGAACGTCATTGCGCTTTCGATACACATTTAACTTTCTAAGCAACTAAAAATTATTCAGACGTCGCCTGTCATTTTTAAATTTAGATTGTAAGGGAATAATATTCAAAACATTTTTCTGGTATCAGTGCAACTACCACAGAATCTAGGCGGCGCTAGCGTATAGCCTGTGAAAATCGGCCCCATTTGCCCTACGGGAATGTTACGTGCTTCACGTCGCTGCGGCAATTCCGAACCACGCATACCCAACCACTTCTCTACCACCAAAGTTGCTCAGACCTTGTCTTTTACTCTTTAAAAGTTATTCCTCGGTATTTTGAGAGCGGCAGCCCACAAACAAATATAATTAAAAAAAAAAACAGCGACAGCGCGTGTCCTTTATGTTAGCTCTTCCCAGACTGAAATGTTAAAAGTGCGAAACAATAACAGGAGATCGACCCACGCAAGAGGCCGCGTTTCTACCAGAGAGCTCGCCTTCGTGCATAGCGTTCGCAGCCAGCGTTTCCGGGCAAACGTTACGGTTACATAAGCTGCAGTTGCCGGGAAGCATGAAAAGCAGTATAGGGTCTTTGAACGCTGTCGCGTTCCGCTCTTAAGAGGAAGCTTTAGCTCGGGCCCAACTCCGACGCCGCCTATTCAAATACATGTAAAAACGCAAAAACGTCTTTCTGAGATAACCCCTGGACCGATTTTAATGAAATTTGTTGCATTTGAGAGAGAAAGTTAAATTCTAGTGACTGTTGGAAGCGGAATTTTGATTTAGGGCTTGAATTTTGTTAAAAAGATTTTCAAAAATTCAGAAGTTCGAAAAAAATAGAAGCACAATGTTTACAAACTAATAGCTCTGCATCAAAAACAGATATCGCGATTCTGTAAACGGCATCCATTAGACCATTCAAAGCGGACAAATTTGATATGTCATTTTACATGTTGCGTGAATTTGTTACGTTAGTTACGAGGGTTTTGCAAAAGTTGTAATAACACATTGACATATTTTTTGAGGTTCATGTGTAACATACCACTTTTGTCCGCTTTAGATGTGCTATCAGATACAATTCACAGAATTGCGATATCATTTTTTCTTGCTGGGTTACGGAGTTGTAAACTTGATAGTTTCGTTTTCTGAAAATTTGCGATTTTCGCCAATTTTTTATTAAAATATTACAACCTAAATCGAAAATTCGGAACCAACAGTCACTAGATTTTAAGTTTTTCTTTTAAATGCAGCAAACCCCGTCAAATTTGGTGCAGTGGTTGCCGAGAAAAACGAATTCTCCTTTTACATGTATTTAGATAGGAGCACCCGAGCTAAAGCTTCCTCTTAAAGGCGAAGCTTAAGCGTCCTCCTTTTTTTGTTTTTGTGTTTTATGACGAACACACTTCATTTTGTAAAGAAGCGGTCGTATCTATAGGCGCCTGCCGTTTTCTTTCTTCTGGCAGGCTACAGGGCTTGGCGGTCAATAGCAACGAATAAATTTATTTTTGAACAATAATTTCGCTATATAAGTTTCTTATCACTAACTTTAGGTCACCTGTAATTGCGAAATTGAAGCACGCACGCACACGCAAGCACGGGCATCGTGTCACTATTTTAGCTAATCGGTCCGTAATGAGAACGAAGACCCCGAAAGCGATCCCCGCACGCACGCACGCACGCACACACGGTGCGTGCGGTTGTGCGGGCGATCACTTTCGGTGGATCGCTTTCGGGGTTTTCGTTTTCATTACGGGCCACTAAGCTGAAATATTGACACAATGCCCGTCGTTCCAGTGAGGACTCCTCGTGGTGGGCGATTTTCGTACGCCACAAAGAAAAGATAGTGTACGCGAAAGCGGTTGACCGACAATGAGGACCTTGAATCTTCATTGTGCTGTGGGCATAATAGATGCCGCTGTTGACTAATGATTATAATGAGAAGCAAGAACCGATTATATTATTAGGGTGAGAAAACAGAGAAATTAGAGGGCGGGATCGTCACAACCATAAGTAACCTTACGAGATAAAGCGGGAGATGGGATGAGTTCTAGATTACATTATGCTAATACCTGAGTGGCTCTCACAGAGACTATTTGTTGCCATCGTGGTACAAAGGGGAGGCGATTAGTGATCATCATCATCATCATCATCATTGATAAATGCGGAGACTGCGGTGATAACCGAATCGCTCGCACCTTTCAGTCTTAATGCTTTTAATTGAATACGAAATCGCAGAACGAGCATCAGTGATTTGGTCGTTCCGAGCCGTGAGGGTTACGTTACATGAGAAATGACCCGGCCGACCTTACCGGAATGGCACGGGACCCTGCGCACATAGGATTTGCCCCATCGCATAGTCGACACAAAGAGCGAATCCTCAGGTATCCGTTTAGCGAGCATTGTGTGCTACGGCGTCACACCAAGGCATTGTCGACGCCGCGGTTGTCTTTGATAGTGATGTACAAATTGCGTTATAGGCTCCACCAAGTTTGCCTCCATTCGTTGCTCGCGCTTTTGAAGCGCTATAAGTCACGTGTCGTGCTTGTCTCGCTCTTACGACTCGGCGGGAAGAACCGCGTCGGCACAATAATATAAAGGACAATGTGTCAGACGCGAAGCAGCGACGTTAGTTTCGGTAAGGAAGCGTTGGCTGTGTCCAAACCGCACGTGGCATAGGGAGGCACCCTCTAGAAATGCAACGGGCGCTTCTTGCATCATTCGAAACGGCTATCAGGGAATTGGCATAGAGGAACAATTGACAAAGCTCTGCAAACGATAATGTACCGTGCAACTCCAAAAGTGCGGCAAGGCGTTTAGACATGTCTGAATAAATATTCGTCAAATGTTCTCGCCATTACTTGCATTCTTTTGCGAATCACGTGAAGTGCCCTTTTTTTTTTTTTTTTAAGGAGTCGCTTCTCGTGCTTGCATAAGGCCTTGCATTACCTTTTTTTGGATTCCAGGCAAATGTTACTAGAAAATATTGCATTTATAAAAAGCTCAGACCCTGACTTGCGACTTCGCCTGCCACCTGGACTCGCCCGTCGCGAAACAACTTTACTGTGTCGCATGTGGTTGGACGTCTCATTTACAAATTCCTATTCATTCCTGATAGGAATGGCCAACAATGCGGTGTGCAATTTGTGCGAGTGCGATGAGACTCTAGAGCACCTTCTATGTCACTGCCCATCCTCTGACTCTCAACCACGTACTTTACAAGCGAAACTCAGCCTGCTAGACAATAGAGCGCTCACAGAAGAAAGGATCCTTGGACGATGGCCTATGCGTTCTTGCATGCTAAAGGCCACAAAAGCCCTTCTGCGTTTCTTGAAGGACACTAGATTGTATGAATGCTTGTGACAGTGGAGATTTCTCAGCGGCTGACCTTGAATGGCTGACTATTATTTTTTTCTTTTCTCTCCTTATCTGTTCTTCTCTCTTCCTCCTCCCCAAGTGAAGGGTAGTCAACCGGGCACGTACTTGGTTAACCTCCCTGCCTTTCCCTCTTCGTTTTTCTCTCTCTGTCTCAACATTGTCCATCCCATATTTCAGTTGTTTTGTGCAAATTAAAAATGAAACATATCGTGTGCCACTGGCATACAGATTGCCACGAGATCTTCTCTTATCGCCCTTGTAGTAACTCCGATAGTGTTGTCATTGCATAGGTACATAGACGAATACTTTATCCACCCGACCTTAAACGTTGGATTCATGGACTATTTCGTCGTTCATTTCAAGATTTTTTACATAATAAGGACATGCTTTCCAGATAGAAATAAAAGAAGAATACTTTATGTGAAGAGCGGTGCGAAACGCTGCACTGATTCCGTTGCATCTAAGCACGAGGTCGCGGGTTCAAATCGCGGCCGCGGCGGCCTCATTTCGATGGGGGCAAAATGCAAAAAAGACGCGTGTACTTTGATTTACGTGCACGTTAAAGATCCCCAGGTGGTAATAGTTAATCCGGAGTCCCCCACTACGGTGTGCCTCATGATCAGATCATGGTTTCGGCACGTAACACCCCATAATGTAACTTTCCATTGCATCTGAGCGACTCGGAGCTTCATTCGAGTTGCGATAATGTAGCTGATCAAAATGCAGATCCGTAAGATGTCATTGCAGTCAACGGGCAGCGAAAACGTCCTGCAGCCTTTTGTGGGAACTATGTACAATCCATTGCGAAATAAACGTTCCTGTGGGCTACGCAAATTCGCATTTCTTCAATGGCACGGACTAGTTTGCAGCCTCGCACTGATGCCCGTTTCTTTCCCGCGGCGAAGCAACCTTGTTGTGTCGCTTGTGGTTGGGAGTGGCGTTCACGAACGCATACTCCTACCGTATGGAAATGGCCGAGAGCCCGATGTGCGACTCCTGTGGGTGCGAGAAGACCATCGAGCACCTATTGTGTACCTGCCCTCGCTACGATGTCCAACGCCTCGCTCTGCGGGCAACTTTACGCAGACTAGACTCGAGACCGTTCACCGAGTCAAAGATACTCGGACCGTGGCCACAACCGTCACTGGCTCGAAAAGCGATTCGTGCACTAGTGCGGTACTTGAAGTGCACGGGCTTAAGAGACCGCTTATAGTGTCATTGTGTACCCTGTCCCTCCCACACGTACTCAGTACTTACTCTCTCCCTTTCTTCCTCTTTCTATACCCCTTTCCCCCACCCCCAGTGCAGTGTAGCAAACCGGATGCTGTTCTGGTTGACCTCCCTGCCTTTCCTACCCTTGCTTTCTCTCTCTCTCTCTCTGACTACGATAGTACGACGAAGGAAAAAAAAAAAGAAGGACCAGCACTTTAAAGGAACCGAGGACGTGGAACAAAGCCATCATTCCCGAAACGCTAACGCCATAAAAACGTTGTCGCACGTTGCTTATGTGTGGGGCTGCAGAGCATTGCGTCGGTTCCTCTCCAGTCAGGTGTTCTAAAGAAAGGCCGCTGTAATCAATACGCCACATAGGCGCGTATGGATTCATGTGTTTATATGGAGTGTTTTCCTCTGTTCTTGGAGTGCAAACAACTTGTTTGTTCAGAGAAACCCGCCTGCTATATATGTTTACCTCGAGTCGATTTGACATTTCGTGTCGGCAAAGGGGACGTGTTTCTCTGTGCCCTTCTTAAAACCGCAATTATGACATTCAACTGCGTTTCTCTGATATTGCAACCTTAGTTGTTTTGTGATCCCGTACAAAATTTCTCTTTCTTGCTGTATAGTAATCAAAGTTTTCATCCATACTCATCAATGTGGGGAGGCTGTTTTTATATATTCATGGTTACAACAGCATTTCCGATAAATGTTTATGAAAAATAAACGTCAGCAATGGAGATAAAGGAGCGCGCGCGCGCATGTTTTTGTTTATTTGGGGGGAGGTTAGGGAGAAGCAGGGATTCAGCTTACATTTTTAAAGGCACAAGCTTTATACACAAAATATGTCTGCTTATTGGTTCTAGAATAATTAGCGACGAAAATAACAAATTTCACGATAGCGCTGTGAAATGTTGGCATGTGAAATAAAGAAAAGAAAAAACAAAACGCATATGATGACGTCATTTTGAAGCCGCATGAAGCACCGAATATTGACGGAAGCAAAAAAATAGATGAAGCAAAAGAAATAAGGTTTCGAAAAGGGCAAAAGCGAACCCATCGCCTTTTATTCCATATTACGCTAAATCTTAGCAGCAATCAAAATGCATATGAAAGATAGGCGTCTTCGAGGCGTCCGGGTCCGGCTTCCAGCTGCTGTTGCCTTGTTTTTTTTCCCAGCCGGTATATGTTTTCCAGACTTGATCAAAACATGTCACGCTATGGCGACACGCGCAAATAGAGCGAGCTTTTTTTTCTGTTACTTTCGTATCCGTCCGCGAGCGGTTTGAGCCACGGCGGCTTTAACAAGGCACTCGACGAGTCTCTCGCTCCTGCTCCATGAGTCACCCGAGGTGATTATTAGCGTGCCACATTTCGTTGAATGCAATTTTTGTCGCGTAGCAACCGTGTGTGCTTGCGGCAATAAATAAATAAATAAATAAATAAATAAATAAATAAATAAATAAATAGAATTTAATGAATTGACTTCATTGCATCGATATGTGTAACCTTGGTAGCAGCTTCTTGTTTAAAAAAAGAGAAAAAAGAAAGAGAAAGAACACTCGATGCACATTCGGAAGAACCATTCTGACGTTGGCTTCGACATTTCGGCTGTAGACTGGCTGCTGTAACGAAGGCAGGAGGCATTACGATCAGCGCACGACTCGTTAAATAACGCTGCAAGTACACGCATTGGCGAATTTGTGGCGTCCTACCCGTTAATTGTCAATGTGTACTCGGTGGTGGGATATGGTCAAAACTAGCACGACGGTCTAGCGGACGGAAATGCGCACTGTAGTTCTGCACATTCCTTCTCATATCCCCTCCCCTCAGACGCCCGCTCTATTCTTTTTAGCCCAAAGATTACTTCTGCTTCGGTACACATGCGCCGTAATGCCACCGCGTGTGTGCTTCCTTGCCCTTACTCTTACATTATGGGGTTTTACGTGCCAAAACCACTTGCTGATTATGAGGCACGCCGTAGTGGGGGACTCCGGAAATTTAGACCACCTAGAGTTTTCTAACGTGTACCTAAATCTAAGTACACGGGTGTTTTCGGATTCGATCCCGCGACCTCGTGCTCAGCAGCCCAACACTATAGCCACTAAGCAACCACGGCGGGTTTGCCCTTACTCTTTCTCGGTTGGAGCAAGTCTATATATCGTCGGAGTATACAGGCTGGGGCGGCCCTTGCGTACTTCCGTCACCTGCGCTTGGGGTCCAGCAGCTGAAGACTCGCGGATTCACCACCTGTTCCAGCTCTGCCCAGAAATGAGGGCTACGCGAGAGAAGGTTCTGTAAAAGCTGCGGAGCTACGAACGGATAATACACGGACAGGCATATGTGTTGGCTGATGTACGACAAGTTTGCTAAGCCATTGCGTACTGCAATTTCTCCACGAAGAGGGTCTCCATGGCTTTAATTACGCGTTTAGGCCCCAGGACAAGCTGCTGGGAACAAAAGAAAAAAAGAGTAAAATCTTGCGCTGCCTCGTGTCGTCTGCTAGCAAGAGCTTGCCAGGCGCCTGTATTCCGAAAGTATAGCTCGTGCAGGAAGACAGTGAATTCAAACTGAGCTGGCTCTGATTAGCCGGGTGCGCGTTTTATCGCGCTTTGCTGGACCAAATAAATGTTTATTCACTCACTCACTCACTCACTCACTCACTCACTCACTCACTCACTCACTCACTCACTCACTCACTCACTCACTCACTCACTCACTCACTCTTTCACGAATCGAAGAGCGCGGTGAGGCGGCGGCGCGCATTGGCACATCGAGGATCGACAGTGCTGCACTCTCTGCGCTGGTGCAGGAACTGAAGCCATATCGAATAAACATGTAAAGGGCCATTAAGAGGCAATTATGTTGAGCTGTGTTAGCGAATTACCTTTACAGAACATCACTCTTACCGTGAGAGGGCACTTGGTAAGCCAGAGAAGACGACAAAAAAACAAAACAAAAACACGGTAGACAGGTGGCGACACCGTCTTGAAATTTCCGCACCAACTGGTCATGACGTCATGCTTATTGACGCCGTCTGCTCGGGCCTAGGCAACTCTTTTTCGGTATAGACTTCACTGTATCCTAAAGGAGTGGCACCGTGCTTTGGGTGCGCGTCAAAGAACGCCAGGTGGTCAAAAGTAATCCGGAGCTTTCCACTAAGGCGTCCCCCATAAACCCCTGTGCAGTTTCGGGACGCTAAACCTCACATTTTACACTATCGGCACATTTATGTCAGGCTCCAGGCGTGGATGTATGTGGTTAAGGTACCGCTTGCAATATAACCGGTACACAGTTATTCCTTCGTTACTCAGGTCATTTCGTTGTAGGGGTGTTCGTTGTGTTGTAATATATATATATATATATATATATATATATATATATATATATTGTGAGCATTATTTTACCCCTTCATCTTCTTCATCTGTATATATTCATCATCATGGCCAGCGTCATCGTCTTCAGCGCGCGAGCTGCGAAATAAACCGTTGAGGCTTAACAGCTGTCTCGCAAGTGCTGGAGGCTGCTTTCGATCCCTTGGTCCTCTAAGCCTTCGAGTTTCCCTGGAGCTTCGTTCAGGCCGCCGCTTGCTCCGCCTTTCCGCCACCATGCTCCAAGAAGATCCACCAGGAGCCTCCGGCGTCACCGTCTCTGCCCCACCGGCCGTTCCTTCATGAACCGTCAGCACGCGGCAGCGCCATCCCACCATGTTCGCTGACCTTCGTACTGACGACGTTGACGACTGGCTGGATAATTATGACCGCGTGAGTGAGTCTAAACGGTGGGATGACATGCACAAGCTTCGCAACGTCGCATTCTACCTCACTGACGTTGCCAAGACTTGGTTTCTCAACCACGAGAGCACCTTGCCTGACTGGGCGGCATTCAAACAACAGCTTCCTCAGATTTTTGGCGCTCCCAACCTTCGCTCTGAGGTCGCCAAGAAAAAGCTTGATGGACTCACGCAACTTCCCGGGGAAACATACACCTCTTATATCGAGGACGTCCTCGCCCTTTGTCGCTGTGTTGACGCCACAATGACAAATCTGATCGTGTTCGTCACATACTAAAGGGCATTGCCCACGTCGCGTTTAACGCACTGGCGATCAAGAATCCAAATACCGTAAACGATGTGATCGCGACTTGCCAACACCTGGACGCACTGCAGGCCATCCGTTTACAACCTGTCGCCGGTGACGCGCCTCCTTCGTCGGATACCGACCTGCGTCTCCTGATTCGGACTCTCCTACGCGAAGAGCTCCAAGCGTGTGGCCGGCTCAGTCCTCCCGTTCTCCAGCCTCAGCCTTCGGTTCCTGGCCTGCGCGACATCGTATATATATATATATATATATATATATATATATATATATATATTAAAGTTCGTGTCGTTGCACAAACGTACCGGCGCTACACGAAATTCAAGAAAGTTCAAGAAAGGGCAGTTCGAGTTTCGTTCTCTCTTCTAGGAGTCTGCAAAAGTGAAGCGAAAATATCAAGATTCAGAAGGATAGTTTATCAGGATAGATCGATTAATGGTTTCCATTTAGCGCCCCTTTAATTTTGCCCGTATGACTGCGGCCATTATAACAGCGCGAGGCTGGAAGAAGGGAAAGACGGTGCTGAGCCGACGTGTCAGTGCGCGCTCGCGTGGCGAGATGCTTGCAGCCGGGCCGCCGCTGAGTCACCGCGGAACCCAGATCGCCCGCAGCTGCGGCGAAACATCGCTGCGGAGACACCTCGCGAGTCGCTACTCTTTAAAAACCAGAGAAACTTGGGGCGAGCCTGTCGGAACAATCGGGGCGCCGTCTACAAGGGAGAAGGTCGTAGAACACTGACTGCGCCGATCATTCTCGCTGGAGGGAGCGAGACACGGGTTAATGCGCCAGTAAATATTCCTTGCGTTATGCATGTGCGTAGTAGCATTCTCGAATCATGTGATACATTTCTCTCTCTTTTTTTTTAATTGATGATTTCACCCTGTTGTTTGCGCTTGGTAACTGGAGCTGTACACGTCCTTGGATTCGTAGCGCGGGCGAAGACGCTGACAAGTAATAGATGGGACAAACGTCACACACCGTTGTGAACAATTCGAGTTAGTTTCCGAGCAGCAAACGTTAACGGCGTCACCGTTGTAGAGGTTTTCTGCTAGAACTGGTAGCTGGTAAGTTCGTTTAGCAGTTAAAAGTGCGTGTTTATTGGGGTGATGATCTCGGTTTAGCTTATTTCGAGCGAGTTCTTTACTTGTTTTTATCGGTAGATCTTGCGAATATTCGAATCATTTGTTTCAGATTGCTGGTGATCTTTTTTTTTTATATTCGTTTAACGGAATAATTCTACGGCAAGGAGTATATTCATCGGCAATTTCCTTTTGATGACATTGATGTTGCCAACAACAGTTTATACGTAGGGCGCACCGGGTATGCGCTATTTCTTAATGCACATAGTTTGTTGTTGGAGAAAGTTCAATAAACTCCGGGCTTAAACTCATGGCACACCGCAAATGTTCGCACACCCGTGTGTCTTTCTCTCATTTGCTACATTGACGTCACATTTTAATAGACACTGCCGCTGCATAAAAAAAAATGCCTCTACGCTGTAGCTCTCGTTATTTCTCGCTAAAATGTTTCTTTACGCGATTTCACCGAATTTATAAATATGTTTGGCGGTCTCTTGCGGAATACTTCCTATGAAAAGCGTAACACATGAAACGCAAGAAGAGGGAAGGCATCATCTGCTTGTAACAGCTTCGTCTCATGTCGAGAAACTACGTACTTTTTGCTATAACTGCTTAATGTGGCTTGCTGTGGTATAGTGAAACATACGAATACACATGAGTCTAAATACGGAATAGCGTGGATGGAGGAGGCAGGGTCGCGCAGCCTGTGGGTTCGGCTCTTCCCGGCAGCAAGGATGTCCTTGATGTCCGCAAGGGGAGTACGGTAGCGCGGTTAAAAGACGGGACAAAAGAAGACACATAGGGACACACATAGCGCTGTGTGTGTCGCTATGTGTCTTCTTTTGTCCCGTCTTTTAATCGCGCTACCGTACTCCCCTTGAAGATGCATTACCAACAAGCCCACATTACAACCCTCGTGAACTTGATGTCCACGTTCGCTCCTATTTCCTTTCAACAGAAACGGCCGGGTTATCGCAAATACGAACAGGTAAAACGAAGTCAATATTTATATTTCCAGAAGTTCATCTCCCCTATGTTGTCCTCCTTGGTTTTGCTTCTTTGTGATCTGGCTTCACATGTGGGCTACTGTGGGCACACGTTACACAGGGTGGTCATTTTTTACTTTCACAGAATGTTTAAACGTCGCCTGTCGCATACACCATAATTCTTGTCCTGGAGATGTGTTATTCGAAGAGGTCGACTTTACTAGCACGACAAATCGAAACATACATTTAAAAAAGTTAACGAAAGTTCACTAATTAATTTCCTGATTAATTACTTTAGGGCGCATATCTCAATTTACGAATTGTAACCGGTGAGCTTGCAACACGTATCCACTTGAAATGAATGTCAAGGACTACACCAGTTTCGAGATATTATTTCCGAAAGCGTGGAATGACATGCGTGGGCGTTCCAGTTACTTTTGTGTTGCAATGCCTAGAATAATGTTTTCTTAAAAAAAAAAAAAAAGAAAATTAGTGACACAGTGTATTTTTACAGCGAGTTTGATGACGCATATCTCCGAACTGGTCTCATTCTGGAATTTCATTCTAAGTGGGCAAGCCTTGCAAGCTCACCAGCTACAAATCGTAAATTGCCGCATGTAGCGTAAATTAACTAACGAAGAAGGTAATTAGTGAAAGTGTGGTACTTAGTTGAATCTGTGTTCCGATTTCTCGTGCAAGTAATGTCCGCCTGTCTGAATAATCCAGCTCAATGACTGGCATTGTGTTATCTGTGACGTGATTTTTTTGAAAATTCCGTAAAACTGAAACATATCAGAATTTTTAAACCAGAAGCTATCAGAACACATCAGAATTTTTAGAAATCGCCTGGGGCATTTAGCACAAATCTACTTATTGAACTGCAATACTCGCGAAGGGGTGTACATTACCTACACTGGGAAACAATACGCATAATCGACTAATGAACAACATTTCCCAAAGTAATCTTTTCAGTTAATTATTTGACGCACATTCTGCAAGACACTAATTGAAGCCAGTGATATCACCAGGTACATGGACTTGGAACGAATTCTGGAACCAGCACCAGTTTTGAGATAAGCGCAGTCAAACTTTCGGTAAAAATGTAAAGTTGTTCAATTTACCTATTTAACAAAACGCCCTTTTTATGCATTGCATCTGAAAGGTTAATGGAGCACCAATGCATTTCGTCGCAAACTTTGGGAAGGCGTGTCTCAAAACTAGTGTCACCCTCAGAATTTTTTCCAAGTGGATATTACTTTAAAAGTCACCGGCAACAATTCGCAAATCGTAATATGGGACATGAAGCAACTAGTCGAGAAGTTAATTAACAAACATTTATTAACTAGTAAAATGTTCGCTTGCCTTCTTGGGTAGTTAATGCCTGCCCCTGAAAGTAATCTAACTCAAGAACTGGAATTGTGCTTCATGTCAAGGGTGATTTGTAAAAATTATCTTAACGTTAAAATAAAACACCTACCGTGTATATACAGGGTATCCCACATAACTTGAGCGAAGAATTTGTACATGAAAGGTGCATCGGAAGCAAATTTGCACTATTTGCAATACTATTTGCAATAACCTAAAGTAATTCAGACAATTGTTTTGTTTTCTCCATAGCTCACTAATTAATAAACTTTGATTACACAACATTTCAATTATTGGCTGAGGACTCCAAGTATGATCGCAGATTTGTAGAGCACCTTCAGAAACCACCGATCGAGTTGTTTCCCCTACGATACGTCTCACGTAGTCTCTTTCCAAGGTTGCAAAGAAAGCTCGCGAAATATGAAAAACGCCGCGTGACGGAGCGCTTGTGCAGTGGTATCGTGCTGCTCTCAAGCGTGCGTTCGGTGAACAAGGTCGGCTCCCGTCGGATGACGGCGAAAATGCATGCTGCCGGCCGAGCTTTGCCGATGAGATAAAGAGCGCCATGCCGCTTCCTCGTCGCCAGTCACGATGCAGCCGACCTTGT
Organism: Dermacentor andersoni; assembly: GCF_023375885.2. Taxonomy (NCBI): domain Eukaryota; kingdom Metazoa; phylum Arthropoda; class Arachnida; order Ixodida; family Ixodidae; genus Dermacentor; species Dermacentor andersoni. The sequence continues at coordinate 31,772,279 of NC_092819.1, forward strand.
TCACCGAACGCACACTTGAGAGCTCGACACCACTGCAGCAAGCGCTCCGTCACGTGAATTTTTTCCATATTTCGCGGGCTTCTTTGCAAACCGGAAAAAAGGACTACGTGAGACGTATCGTAAGCGAAAAAGTTTGATCGGTGGTTTCTGAAGGTGCTCTACAAATCTGCGTATCATACTTGGGGTCCTCAGCCAATAATCAAAAATTTGGGTAACTAAACC